>NT_176967.1:1758318-1798815 GCF_000188095.3 Bombus impatiens
CACCCGCCCCCCTCTCCACCCCATCCACCCACAGCTCTTGTCGCACGACTGTCTTTCCAAGCGACTTTCTCGTTTCCATGCAATTGGACGGGGTCGGCTCTCTCCGAGGAGCTGGTTGCGCGACAAGCCGCGCACAGCCACGTAACACGGTCAAATTGAAAATTTAAAAATGTTTCGCCATAACACGCGCCGTCCACATTCATTTCAGTTTCCAACCTCGGGAATAAACGCAACAATGAATGATAATTGTGGAACGTGGTTAACGCTCGCAGAACGTTGTTGACAAGAAAAAGCTGAGCACACACGCGAGACGCAATCTTTTCCTCCGGAAAGTTGACGCGGTGCCGTGAACTAGATTTACACGAGAGCAATAACAAGATTTCGCGAAAAGTTAGCTCTCGTTTGCCCGTTTTAATTGCGTTACGCGAATCTGCCAGCTCTGGCAAAGATTTAGTCGCATACACACCGACGAGAGCCGAGTGGAAGTTGCAAAATCTCCAAGAAGCAGATACGTCAACGTTTAGAACTTTGCTGCCCGTGTGCGATTCACCAAAGAATATATAGCTCTTTGAAAATTGTCTCGGAATATTTTCCACCACTTGGCGATCGTAAATGACGTTTAATCGATGTTATCGTCTGATGGCAAGGCGGTAGCGACGATAACGACGACCACAACGACCACCACGTTGACGACGACAACGACGATGACTACGATTCATAAATATGCATCGTAGACGTAGGAAGCCCGGTTCTAAGTAAAGCCGGCTTTAACGTCGGGCTCTAACGCGTGTGCCTTCGCGAGCTTCGGCTTCAACGCGTTCAAGAGATCGTCCCACTGATTTTCCATGCAAGTCCGCCTCGCGGTTCCGAAATACCTCGAATTTGAATTTTCTCTGCCGCCACTTCGATTTCGGGCACACGAAAATCGTACGTTCTAAATACGCGCGTTACACCGATCCAACCACGACCAGAAGTAACAACGCTAGTCCAAGCAAACAAAAAATATTACAAATGTTTTCGCGAGATAAAAATCTTGTCGCGAGTATTTTTCTGTAAAAAATTACGAGGTTACGTAAATACGTGCAAAGACGTGCTCCATTTTCATCTTGCGCAAAGAAAACTCGTAACGAAAACGAGCAGAGCGTAACGCAATCTCGAGACAGAACGAAGTACAAGAGCGAGATTGCGTGTACACGCGTCGACAAATAAAATTCATCTTCTCTTTAAGGGGGAGCGAACGCAAACAAGTCAGTTCGGTCGATAGACTGCGATAATAGTAGCTCGATGTACGTTCCGTCGATAAAGACACGGCAACGATGTACTTTTACACAATGGCGCGAAAGGAGGTAGGTTGACGAATACAGAGGCAACGCGAAATGCGCGGCAAAGGCAAATTAAAAAGCGATAAAATCAAGACGGGATACGAGCGACGGTTAAAAAAAAAAAAAAGAGAGAAAAATCGTTCTTGTTCTTCTCGTTCTTCTCGTCGGCCTTTTTAGCTCTTTATTCCTTTGTCACTCTTCTGTTCTCTCGTCTCTTTTTGCCCTTGCGTGGAAAAGGCGCGTTCACTTCCGAGAAAGTTGCTTACCGTTTCATTTTTATCGTGTCGATGAATGTTTACCACGGGCGAACTCTGAAACTCTCGGTGCACAGCCCAGATTGTTGCGGCTCGGTGGCACGAGTGTTGTTGGCAAGAGTTGTCCGTGGGATTGGTCACGCATTAGTAATTGCCAATTTCCACCCTCTCGAAACTGACGTAAATTGCCGCTGTGTTGTCGCAAGGGAATAGGCTACGTCGGACACCGCGCTCGTTGTTGCAAACACGCGAAATTCTAGATCGAATAAGCCAGATGAATTCAATTTCTCCGTCATTATTCGACGAAAACCGATTTCGACAAACCATTTTGCCAAACGCGAATTCGCGTCAGAAATTCGAGGTGCTCTGGAAAATATGAAAACGATAAGAGCGTGGAATACTTTTCGGCAGAAAAGTCCCGCCTTCCCCCTGCCGCTGTACGCGTTCTAAAAGCAAAATTTAATTCGTTTAGGTCCGTGCCATTTCCGTAGCGAACCGCGTCGCGCCTGGCGATGTTACGCAATTGTGAAATATTCCTCGCATAAACGTCCGTTGTATTTATTCAACAACGAGCAATCTCGTATCGTTACACGCAGATTAGAACATCGTTTATACAATTTTGCTTCCGTTTGCACAACGCCCACTCTAATCTCAAGTCGCATCGACAAATCGATTCTCCTAGTTCTCTGGCCGATTTATGAAATTCCGATTAACCGATGACCCGTACACGACTCGCCAGCCCAAAACGAGACACCATGGAATACGCCGATATCGCAGTTCCTATTATATCGCGTCCGGCCAACACCTGTCCTAATTATCTTTGCCTTTTCCGCGCTTACAAAGAGTCAGCGTTCGGGCGATTCTAGCAGATTGTTGAAAATCGGCTCATCGAGCCATGTCTGTAAATCCTGGATCAACGTCGGTCGGCTAGGTCCTCTTTTCGCGTGGAAAATTTTATTTCACGTTCGATCGCGAACAACTCGGTTCTGGCTGCCTCGCGGCGTGCTTCGCCTCTCTGAATATTTATCGTCGAAATTGCATTAAATAGATTTCGCTAGCGATAATGACGGAATTTTCGCGAAAGATCGAACTGAGCTGGTAGACAGGCAGGCAGCTTCCTCGTTTAGAATTTTCGAGCTGTCGCAGCGTTGTCTGAACTGGCACGTTGTTGCCGGCCGTTATACCGAAAAGTTTGTGGCCTCGCACTCGCAGCGGATACCAGTTCCGACGTTCGCATGTACGGCGTAACGCGGCGTGGCGATTCCAGGATAGGCGATAGAAAAGAGAAGCGACGCGACGGGAGCTGGTACGGCGTGCATTCGAGAAATTATCGTGGATAGGTGTGCGGCGCAGCGTTACGATTCGGTACAATGGCTCGATGAGGTGCATTCATTCGGTGGGCTCTCGTCGTTCCTCCTGCCATTTTGCTAATTGCAAAAAACCGGCATCTACCGCTTCGCGATATTCTCGAACTCGAATTCCGACTCGGACTCATTCTAAATCCAGCTCTGGACAAGCCTAGCAACCCTCGGGCTCCGCCTCCGGAAACGCAGCAACCATCCATTTGAGTCTGTACGCGCGTATCCGCGCCCCTCGCTGTCGCCCTTTCATATCATGTCCAGTTCGAACGATTTCTCTCGAAAATCGCGTTTGCACCATATTTGGACGGTACCATCTGGTTCCTCTCACGACAAAAACTCATTTATCGAGCAGGAGGAGAGAATTATCGGCGAGGTTTACGGACGATTCTTCCACCAGATTTTTTTCCATCCATTTATGCCATTCGACGAGTCGCGATTACCTTGCGTTTGACCCATCGGCCATAAATAAAAATTATTTACTGGCGACGAGGCGAGTTCCAAATTGTTCAGCCGTCGTTGCGACACGCCACGACGACGCCCCGATTAATAGATATCGTTGTTTCGGCTGGGTGAAACAATCACGACGATTTTAAACGGCACGGCGCAAGACATTTGGCCTGCCGACCGTGCTATCATCGAAATTTCGCCAACATCTGACAAAGTAGTTGCTTCGAATAACCGGCTAATGGTCGAGAAGGCTGCGCAGACGGCGATATAGAATCGTACTGGCAGCATTTCGCAATGGTATCACGACCAACAAAAGGGAAACCCTTTTTCACTAATGAACCACGAAACGCGGCAACGTCATAGAAATACCGTGAAAGAGGAGTTGCGGCGCTCGCTCTTTTGTTGTCTTTCTCTTTCTTTCTCTCTCTTTCACCCCTTCTCTCTGTCCATTTCATCCTCGCTCGGCATCTTCATCTTCCTCTCGTTTTTTTCCACGGCGCCGCACACAGGCACCTCGGGCCACCGTTCCGATTCGTTCAAACTTCGACTCTCAGGACTCTGGCTGGATCAGTCGATAGACCTATTCGCTATCCCGAGGCTTCTTCGCGAATCCGCTCGATTTCTCGGTAGCCTTTGAATTTCTCCGTTACTCCGGGCCAAAAGCACTTACGCAAAGCTTTCTCGGAACTTCCCGACTTCTTCTATCGTACAGCGTCTTCGCTGCTTAGCCGAACGGCTTAAGAAAACGAAATTTTCTCCATCTTCGTTGCCCTATAATCGACCAACTAATCGACTAAAATCTCAGTCAACCATCAAACGAACCGACCAACGATCGCATCGGTCGCCACGTCAAATAACCTCACGAGCAAAGTAACGAGAAGTCGGTAGAATTTTGCCTGTTATCAGATACTGCACCTTGGTACGGCTGTTAGACAGAAACGAATAGATGCTTGGTTAAGTACAAGGTTAGCCTAGCAGGGAATATAGGGAATGTAAGGGGTCTAAGGGGGTCGACGAAACGATTGACCCGAGCCGGCACTCGGTGAAATTTATCGTAAAAAAGAGCCCCCGGAGTCCTCTGACGGCTTTCAGGCCCTTCTCGAGTTCTTCGCTCGGAAAGGATTCGTCGACCCTAATTCCCGAGTGTCGAACGGAAAAGGATGAAAGTCGACGACCCGTTTTACGCTTTAAGAACCGAATCGATATCTCGGTGGCTCGGATCCAGACGCGCGATCGGTTCTGCCTGGGGATCGTTCTGCTTCCCCCTACGATGTTACTTCTCTCGTCTTTCCGTTAAAGGACGTCTTCCTATCCCCGCCAATGACACGCTCTCACGTCGTTAGCCCATCGCTCTCGTTAAAGCCGTATTAATACGGTGGGATTAATCCGCGTGAAAGAGAACGGACGCGGGTAAATACGACGGTGTCATAACGTGGTCGAGAATATTACATTGTATGCGTTGCTCGATTTACTTAAGGAAATACTTAAAGCGATCGTGTATCCAAAATGTAATAAGCGATGCGGTGAGGCTACACCGCACAGAGTAAACCGACGAGAGAAGATTCCCAGCCTCTGCTATAATTTTAACTGAGAATAGAGGTAATTATCTCACGGAGGTCCGGCCGTTAATGATTCGCAGAGAATTTCTGCAACGAGACCGAAAGGAAGAACGACACGGATAGGCGTCGAACGATTTTACAACAATCCCGAATGGTCGACGAGGCCGACGAATTCTATGATTTCGTGGTGCACGTCCACGAAGCTACATCATGAATATGTAAAGCGATTGCGGTCTGTCACGTCATTGCGCCACCTACCCCGCCGACCCTCCCGGCATTCGCTCTCTACCTCGCACCTAAACCGCCCAGGACTATCCGATCTCGCCAAACGTTCTAAATTATATCGTCCCGAGTAAACAAATTACTCGTTAGCGACGATAATAACAATCGGTGCTGTCGAGTGACGTTCGACTACCGGCTCCACTATGCTGTGCTTAATTAAAACGGTGCAGCGTCTTGATGGCTCGCTCCGAAACCAGCACTTCCTCGTTGGAATAATAGCTGGCCCTGTTTCGTGATTCTCGCTTCACGTCGCGATATACAATTTAAATTCGGTAACGACCATCGAGTTTCGTTGGTTTCGCGATCGTTTCGTCGTTAGGACGATCGCGATTCGCCGCGATTCGTGATTTTTGACCGCGCGCGTGTTTCGCGAATATATAGGTTTCCTCGTATTTTCTCACTCGCGAATCGCCACTTCGCTCTGCACCATCTTTAATTCATAGAGCAATGGCTCAGCATGGACTTCCTGAATCTTGCCGGTAACTTGGCTTTGGCGAACGTTCCTCGTCGAAGATAACGGATTCGCTGAAAGCAAATTGTAGCTACAAAGGATGAATGCACGCGCCTGATACCGTAACAAAGAGCAATCGCGTTTATGTTCGTCGATTTATACGATGGATTTCGATCGCGTGGACGTAGTTTCGATCGTTTATCGTTCGCAAACGTTCCATTTTCCTCGATGGAGGACTGGTCGACTCTGACGAGGATTTCAAAAGGATCCGCACCATTTTCGAACGGACCAACTGCGGTACATTTTAGAAACCATAATATCTGGGTTGTGTCTACCAGAGGATAAACTACCCCCTGGCTTACTTTTCCCGGCTATATATAATATCAGAATCCGCGTGCATTTGGTTCCTGGCGAAAGTTGCCACATAAATTTATACCTCTGGGACCGGCGCTACGCGAGCCGACTAGGCCGCGGAAAAATCGTAACTTCCAGCTCGCACTTGCAATTTTTTTGCGCTCCTCCGGCTGTACGGCTGTAGCCATCGACTTCAGCCCACGACCATTTTCTGCCCGCCATCCCTGCCTTTTCCTTTTCCCCTTCTAGCTCTTTCTCCTTTTCTCCCTCTTCTCTCTCTCTCTCTTTCTCTTTCTCTCTCTCTCTCTCTCCCTCTTTTCCCTTTTCTTCTTTACCCTTTGAAAAATCCGTTGGTAAAATATTACGCGGGTAGGTAGACGCATCCAGAGCGGCGGAACAAAAATTGACGTAACGTCGCTAGCCGAGAAAAAGGAACGGAATGGGGCCTGAATTAAACCTTAATTAAGCATCTTTTTCCGCTCGTTCGTTTCGGCGTCTTTAAGTTGAAAAAGTTCTCGAATAATGTTCACCGACGATGAAAAATTCGGCTGGAATTCCGCGATTCCGAGGGAAGTTTCTCTCGTTTGTCGTAACTTCGGCGCTCGTGGCTCGTGACGTGGCGGCTATTTTTACGCGGGGAGAGTTGTCGGGAAGTAATTGACTGACGAATTGTCTTTAAGGATCCGTGATGCCGCGCGCGCCTCTTCGTAAGATTGAAGTACATCTCGGAGTTCGATAACTGCAGCCACAAACTCGAAACTCGGAACAATGCTCGAGACGCGAATTCGCAAGCGTCGTAGCTTTAATTCATGGCCAAGAGAGAACGACTTGGCGACGCGTGGCAGAGTTCATCAGGACTTGACAAATGGCCGGGCGAGAGAAAGTACGCGTGGCCCTTCGACCTTGAATAATTATTTTCTCTCTAGTAGGAGTCTGGGCGTCGCATCGGTTCCCTTGCTCCGTTTCATCTTCCAATTAAGAGAACGGTCAAAGCAGCCGTCCAGCCTGTCGCTGAAACCGCGACATAGACGAGCTGCGAGATTAATATCGGCTGGACAATCAATTTCCGGGTTCGCGTAACCTGCGTTCACTGCTCGGATGCCGCTGCTTCCTTTTGGCTTTGGCATCGCCGTCGCGTCAGCTTCGCCAACCTCGCACTCTAGCGGACGCATTACGTTAATGAGAGAGCTCTAGCATCGATTTCAAGTAACTTTGTCAGCCATCGAATCGCCAGCCTTTTTCCACTCGAAGGGTTCCACGTTGCAAACGTTCCTCTTTGTGGAGCGTTAATTGTCGGATCGCGTTTCAAAATCGGATACGAGAGACTAGGAAGACACGTCGATGTTTCACGATATTCGCTAACATCTCTGGTAAGTCCGTGTCGTGTCTCGATCAAAGCCTCGACTTCTCCTTCTAGGGAGATTTCACATTTTCTCCGAGTGGTTACCTTTAATCCGCCGTGAAACGTCAGTGGCAGCGTGGAATATTCGTTCCGAAAAGACAAATTAGAAGGAAACGGGACCGAACGTATACTGAAATCGGAGAAGGGACCCAGAGACGCGCGACAGGAATACGTAGTTTTGTTGTTCTTGGTCGTTTTCCAGTCGGTTCGTTCCTTTCTTCCTTCCTCCTCGACTTCCTCTCCACGGTTCCTTCCTCTTCTCTTTCCCACTCGCGTCGTTCGATTCGGTTGGTGCGTACAAGTCGAGTCTCGTTTCCTTTTTCATTTCTTGGTAACACACGTAATATCGGTCTCCAGAGAGACACCGATAGGGTCGATACTTCCCAAGACATGGGGTATTATTGCCATTCCTATTTACCCCGTTTAAACAGGGGGAACGATACCGTACGCTTGTTCTATCCTGTATGTACACTGTACACGATACATGGTACACAGTACACGGCAGAGAGTACACGGTACATGGCGCAGAGTATACCCAGAGACAGAAACTTCTTTAAAAGCCAAACGTTCCGGTAATTTCGACGCTCGGGACAATAGCGTACACGGTAGTCGGAAGCGATCGCTGGCAGAAACTTCCTGCTGCTGAAATTAAATTTCGATGCTCGAAGATTCCGTCCGATGGAACGGCTTATCCTTTCTCCAACGATAAACAGTCTACGCCAAGCCGATTATTTTTTAGATAAACACTCGATATTTGTAGAGCATCGTCGACCAACGATTTCCAAGATCGTGATCGCGTGTCAAATTTTAACGAAATATCACATGTAGATACAGTTTGATCCTTTTGCCAAGTGGTCAGCCGAAATCGACCATCTGCCGATGGAAGGAACGTCTTCTTCGCTAGAAAAATCGTTCTGCGGGAAAAATTTGCGAACGTGATGCGACGAAAGCGGAGAGTTCGTGTCCACGCATCGGGAGAGTGCAGGAAAAACCCGGTAAAAGAGCGAAGAGAGATCATTAGTCGGTCGGACGAGGGGTAAAAAGAAATCGCGTGGCGAAAAGAGTCGAAAGTTGGCAAGGTTGGATGTTTCGCGACGCATTGCACCGCAGAGGATGTAAACGCGCTTGGTCGCACGCGTATGTACGTACGATGCACGCGGTACGTGACGTCGCTGGAGTCGAGTAATACGTTGCAGTAGCAAATCACAAAATAAAATAAAAGTGCAACGGCGAAACGCATTACCCATAAAATAAGCGGTAGCTGGCTCCGAGCTATTGCTCGTTTTGAATATGGCAACCCCGGCGGCAGCTGCATCCCCTCCGCGTCGCGCCACTCCCTTGCCTGCCAGCGCCACATTGCACCGTGGTTCAACCTTACATTCTTTGCGCGACCACTCGCTGTTGCACTAGGAACCGCGTTTATAAAACATTTCAAGAAACAATAAAAATATGCCTACTCGTAAACCTGTCCATTTGCAACTCTCTCTACTTCTTTCTCAACCACCCGTCGCTTCTTATTTGTCCCGTTGTCAACGCGTTGATCTTAAACTTGAAACGCGTTAAACGTTATGCTGGACTGGAAAGCGGGAACAACGAAGATTGAGACGTTCCAAAGAGAAAGCGTAGTTTCCCGGCAGTTCCGACGCGAATCGTAGAAATTAGTGCGATCGGCTAGCCAGTTAATTGATCGCGAAGGACGATAAAATGATCGTTTATGGCGCGTCGAATCGAATCTAAATTAATTTGCTGACAGACCGGAGCTATTTGCGGCGGGCAAAGCAGCGGAGGCAATTTGCGTGCGCTTTGCGCGAGGGAAACGACAATTATTTAGGTATTTGTGTATGAAACGATTACGAGGGCATAATTTCGGCCGCCGTCTGGCGGACGTTCGGAGTCGCTGCGATGAAATTAGATTTTTAATTACGTTCCACTGCGCGGCGGACTGACTGGATTTAATAACGTTCGCTTTCGCGCCCAGCTTGCGTCGGCCCTTCAATTATTCTTGAGTTTCTCGCCGCTTTGTTATATTTTAACTCGCCTTTTCTCGTTACATCGGCCGGCTGTTCTTTTTATTTTCCCTTTAGCACGCGTTATTAGAACGTCTAGTCGCGGAGGAAAGTCCCGACCAAGTTCACGCGTTATTCTTACTCGCAACTTCTTACCGATTTTTCACTCGGCATCGAAATGCAAAAGTTTTGTCGTTTACGGATCCGACAGCTCATCGATAACAAATAATATCTCTGTCGATGCTCGTTAAAATCTTTGCCATCCGAGTGCCAGGCGATAAGACGACGTCTCGTATCTGAATGGTATTGCGACAAGCTAAATATGATTTCCGATGGCATCAAACTATGTCCACGCCGTTGCAACGTGGCGACGACGCATCGCGGCAAGGTGGCAACCAACTATTCCGACAGACTGGGATTTCGCCGCTTACGGCTGACCTGTTTCGCGCTCGTACCACTTACCGCACAACAGCCTGCCGGCCGGTGGCAGTTCACAGTTCGTAGTCCACGTTGATACACACTGGACACCGATGCTACTACCGGTCGGTTGGCTCATTGTGCCGGAAGGGCCGGAGAAACGGAAGAGCAGAGGCGAGCGGTTGAGAAGCAGGTTCGAGAAGGGCTGCTGCTGCCACTGCTGCTGCACTACCAACGTCCGATTATATCCGGGTCAATTCTACCGAAAGGTATCCTATACTCGATGCTTGCGCAAGAGTATGCACATGCTCGAGTACGTGTGCGCGACACTGTGAACGTTTCTATTCGCTCCTGTCATCCTGGCTAGCAATGCGGTATATCCTTGCGCGACGGTACGCTATATTTGATTTTGGCAATGTTATTGACCCCAGATAACCGATATTTCAAACATATTCGCTCGCGACAGCTCCACATTTTTCGTACGCGGATCGCAATTTTAATTTGGATTTTAATACGGATTTTAATACGAAACGCATCTAATCGGCGAACGCCGAGCCACGCGACCAACCGATCGATCGATCGTCCAATTTGGGTAACGAACGTTTCGTTCATCGGAGAAACTCCCGTTTTCCGGTGTACGCATTAATTGCAAAGATTTGTCACTGGACGTAACAAAAATTACCTGGAAAAAGTATATCGAGTGTCTCTTCTTTGACCGGCAGATCGACGCCTGGTTTACATTCGTATTGTTTCGGTCGCGAACAACGCGTCGAAGCGTTGAGGAGTTACGGCCGAGCGGCGATAGGATTTCCGTGTTTTCCATTCCGCTATAGCGGCGGACAAATATCGCGACAACATAGTAATTTAAAGTCTCGTAGTTTCAACCAGAGTAAAACACAGGAATATCTAAGAGAACGAACGATAGAGAAAACGATCTTGATACATTTTTTAAGTATACCCTCGTATAGGTCAAACTTGGAAAGGTTAACAAGACATGACCTTTGTCGCGGGAAAAATAGCCAATCATCTTGTTTCCTATCGCGGTTAGTTTCCGGGTAAAACGAGCCAGACTTCTATTCGACATTATCCGCTTGAACATTACCCTTTGTGACAGAGAAATATAATTTGTCAATCATACATCGAGAAATATCGATACGGTAACGTAAAAGCACGACGCGATGCGACGTGGCGTTTTAGATTCGACGCAAACGCGTGCAGTCGATTCAACCGTACGAGAAAGTGAAATATTCATCGATTCGTACTATCGTCCACTTTGTCTTTCCCTTCTCATCATTTATCGATCCCGCCATATGTCGAGGATGCGTCAGTCCGATTGTGGTTTGTATCCAATCGTAACGCTTCTCTTTGTGCAGATTTCTTCGAATATTTCTATTCTGTTGTTCGCGGCAATCGTGTCCCGTTGGTTCTACGAAATCTACGCAATCGAAGGCTGTTGCAGAAGTTCGATAAGGTAGCGAAGGTGAAACGTCAAGGTACGACTGAATCCCTAGCAAACTTGTCCAGCTGAATAATTGAACGGAGGTTGCCATTATTCAGTGCATTAAATACAACCCAAAGCCGCGACATGCATACTGTCCCGTGACTTCCGTCTCGAAACGACCAAACGAGCAGACGTTTCCCTGTTTGCAGCTGCGTTCAAAGATAGCTCGACCGAAATCGAGCACGATCGGCGTCGTTCGTGCCGTACGAATCGAGAGAACTCCGTCCGCAGATACATAATGCATACGCGGCCGATATTATTTTTCCGCTAGTAGTATATCACGCGAGGAAATTACAAGACCGCTTCAATAAGTAATAAATAACCTTCCGAACAAAATGGTGGGTGTGGAACCCATCCCGTAACACGGACGGCTGCCTCCTCTCGCGCCTACCCCCGACATTTCCCCTACCCATCCCCCCTATCACTTACCCGTTCTTCCTCTCTCTTTCTCCATCCCTCTCTTTCGTATTGTTAGCGCGATGATACATTGGATACCTCAACGTTCGAGAGTAGTCCCTTTGGATATACAAGCTCTACCAGTACCAACGCGATACAGTACAACAACGTTCAAGAACTCGCTCGCACGGATACACCAAGTGGCAGGAAACGACGGCGACCATCCCGACACGCTCTTTCGCGTTCTCGAATTTTACCCCGGAGAAAAGGAGACGATTTTTCTTTTCTTTTCTCCGCCCTCCACCCTCTCCCCATCCCGTTATCCACCTTCCGTCCCTTTTCCTCCGACGCTGTTCGCCCTTTGTCTTCCATTGTCGTGTCGTTGTCGCACTTTTCGCTCGAGAGACTCCTCTCCTCCGTCGTGGCGCATCGTTTGAACAAGTTTCACTAGTCCGTTGCCGATAATTTTCGATTAATTATTAAAGTAAATGGTGCGACCGAAGCTCCATAGCGCGTAACAAGGCAGTTCGGCGAAGACGGCAGGAAGGAAGAGAGGGAAATGCGAGTTCGTTTCGCCATTTGAATCTCATAAGCACGATTTATCGTGAAAACTGGCCGCGTTGGCGGAAAACTTTTTTTCGCTCTAGTTTCCTCGCGATAAACGACTCGATATATGTATATAACCGGTGTATTCTCGAAACCAGAAATGTCGCGGACAGCTGGTACAATTTCGTCGCTCGCGTTATTCTTGCGTCCGGTGTGGTCGTCACAGCCTACCGCGCGCACAACCTTCTTTTTCTTCTTCGTTCTTCCCTTTTTTCACCTAATCCTCCCCATAGCCGCGCTCCCTTTTCTTCTCCGTCTCCACCCTTTGAAAACTTTTCTGCTCGACGTCCCCAAAACTTTCAAATAACTCGCCCGTTTCCCTGGAGCTTTTTAAAAATTCATCCCCTCGCCAGTACCCTTACTATCACAGCAATGGATCGGGCTCTCGCAGCCTCCATCGGAACGATCCAAACGCTTGATTTGTAATTGAAATGCCGCGAAATCGCTCTGGCTGGGATCTCTTCGATGAGACGAAATGGACGAATCGAAAGGTGGAGTTCCTCGATCGGAAAGAATTAATATTTCTAGCGAGAAAAAAGGAGGAGGATCGCTCGAGTATAACGAATTCCATTGAACCAACTCGATGTCGTCAACTCTTATGATGCCTCCTCTCGTTCGCCCATTATCGACTCGATCGGCTATTATGACTTTAATTACGCCGTAAGAGCCGGCACGCGAGAATTATAACCACTGTTATTAACCTCTCTTGGCGATCGTTTATAATTTCAACTAGATCGCTGCCATCACCGATATTAACACCCCGCTGCTTCATCGTCTTTCTTTTTCTCTGTACGAACTCACGTAGAAGTAAAAAATCATCGATACGACGAGAAACGAACGATACTCGTTAGATCGTTTCTTTTCTCTCTCTCTCTCTCTCTCTTCTCCACTTCCTTGAATGCACGTGCCCGGATTACCGAAGTCACGATCGATCGATTCTTGCGGCGCGATTTTCTCGCTTCTCGGATCGAGGCTGGCGATCGGTTATCGGCCGTTTCGTCGAATTTTTTCCTCGTTTTCTTTTCTTCGTAACTCGCCGTTAAGAATTCTCGAATCTCGCTAGCTTTACATTACGCGTACAACGCACGAATCGTTTGGTTTTTCCCCAATGCGCGAGTTTTATTCATCGTCGAAACTTTTTACGCTGACGCGTAAACGTTTTGACGCTGGTGTAACGTATCCCGGTAATATTTGACGGTACATTGCGTCCGCTGCCTACAAACGTTGGCGAGAAATCAAATAGCACGATAATTGCTGGCAAAAATACGAGCGAAATCCGTATATTCTACAGTTTATGTACATAATCTATTTACAATGTAAAGAGACTACGTAGTTTCGTTCGGCCAGGCAATGAAACAGCATTACGCGTTTCTACTTTATCTCTACAGCTGGCAGACTGATCGTGTTTCGATAAATTTTATTTCCTCGTATTCGACGCGAAACGGAGGGCTCGAGAGGAAAATAGCGAAACAATTGTGCGAGAAATAAACCGGTTCGCTAGAACGCTAGCTATGTATAAGGATCTGTAACGTGTTTTTACACTTCGCGTAATATCGTATAGCCTTTTGACGAGCACGCGATCCCGGTCACGCCTGATCAGCTAAGGTCGAGAACTTGTCTTAGGTGAGCTTGTCCTGGTTACCAAGTGGATCGGCCCAAAACCGTCGACGAAAGGAATTAATGCGTCGCTGAGCTCGTAAACCAACCGAGAACGACCGACTAGCCGACCGAGCTGAATATGAAGCTTCCTCGTGTTTCATTCCTCGAATTTCATTGTACCCATGGCGCCTGCCGCTGTTGCGCGGTTGCGGGTCCACGATATTCCCCGAAAGCGCTTGCGAACGTGTCTCACCAACGCGTATCTTCTACTAATTTTGTTCCCTGTCGTTTTCTTCCGCCGATGAACATTGCATACGCGAATTCCCGTTAGAGTTATCACTTTTTCTTCTATTCTCGTCGAACAACCGACGTTAGTAAACGAAACGATAATGGCGCGGCTCACCGAATCAAAGAAGAATACAAAGAACGTCGGACGCGCGCCTCTCGTTTTACGTCGCTACGTCGACTCTTCGCGTTAATTATGTTTCGTGGAAATTACGTGGTTGATGGCGGCAACGACGAGGTAGCGAAATTATAAAATCTGACGCAAGCCGTAGGTGCTCGGCAGCGGGAAAAATCGTGGCATTGAATTAACGAGTTTGAGCCTAACCCTTTCAGGTTGGCACGCTAGTTGCAGCGGTTAGTCGCGCTGGATACAATCGTTTATTGAAAACTCTGGTTCGCTTTAATTCCGTTCGAATCAAGTTGGCCCAGTTTCGGGCGATGGAACTTGGAAACTGATCGAGCGTCAACTCCAGCCGACATAGATAGTTACAACTACGTGGAAGAGACGGAAGAGAAATAGAATGGGAAGATAAAAGCGAACAACGTCCGGTTTTTTTTTCTCTATTTCCGGAGATCGTCATGGATCCCGTATATCTCTGTTCTCAATAAAATTTCTCTTCTCCCCACGGTGCCTCTCGTAGATCAGTTTTCATCTAATCCAGGATCTGTTTGGCGTGGACATCTCGTGTATCGTGAGATCCGTGGAATGTACGATACGTTAGGTTACAAACCGTGTGTAGAGAGAAGCGCAACGGACTGACAGTGGTAAAGCCCGCGTTTAGTCTGAGCACGAGCAGCAGCAGAAGCACGAGCATGAGCGTAGAAGCATCGAAGCACCGAAGCACCGGAACGCCACAGCACCACTCGCATCGAGGACGATCGGTGAATGGTCGAAGAGTCAAGGCCCGGCTTAAACGGAGAATCGATCGCGCGTCTATCTCACGGATATCCCAATACCGGATTCCGGTGTCCTTTGGTTCCGGCTTAATGGCGCCTGAAGCGGAGTTTAATCGCGGATTAAGTGCGATCGAGCGGCGTTTCAATGCGATTAGAAAAAGTCAGGGAACCGTCAGCCGTCTTTGCCGTCTCCGAAATTTAAGATTCTTCATCCGCCTATATTCTTTCGATCTCGTTATCCCACGGAATTTTCCCGAAGTTCGTATTTGTTATTCGCCGAAATCGTTCGATTATTTGCCCTGCTTTGTCCGATATTAACTCTGAGAAGTCTCGGTACAATTCGTAGAAAGGGCAATTGTTACCGTGACTATTATAATGTACACGTATAGTTATAGCGGGATCGTATAGAACGACGATCGTAGAAAATTCCTTTGTTCGCAACGGTGAATAGTTTTTCGGATAGTGTCGAAGATAGCCTCGTTTCGAGAGGTATACCGTTTCAGAAGGATAAAAATTACCCTCCGATGAAAGAGCGACGCTAGGAAAGGTTCCTTTCTTTCGCAAATAATAATCCCGCCAGTGATCTCGTTCCCTTTTCTCGAACTGCGAGTCTCCGACTATGACTCTCGAGTCGCGACAAAATTAATACGCCTTGTTCGTGAAAGGCATCCAACGTGGCTTCTTTGAGAGAGTTTCAAAAGGACATGAATTCCGCAAAGACGTTGCTCACAATAGCCGAAGAATCTACCGGCTACTGTTCCGACTTTATTACGAAATGCCCGACCATCGAACGGACAGGCTCGACCGATGGAAAATATTTATCTTTCGCCAGCGTGAAACAATGATTCGATGAATTATCGTTCTCTTGGATGGAGACAAGAGGAACACGGAGTTCCATCTCCGAGTAAATCGCAAAAGAAATCTTTCACGTTGGAATAATATAATGGAATTACGCGTATACCCGGTAGAAGAGAAAATAATCGATAAATAAATACCGCAAGTTTGCTCAAAGTTTCACCATCCAACGTCTACCTTAAGACGAGATCGTGCAACTCGTTAGAAAACCGAGCTAAAGATAAATCACCTATTTTATATGCGAGTCTAGTCTTACCATCCCGTGAATATACAGATGAAGTTTCCATAATCGATGAATGCACCCGTAACTTTTCGCCTCGAATGTAATACGGAAAATTTATTAAAACGTTGGCAAATTTTACGGGTTTTATAGAACAGCTAAACACTTTTTACAAACCGTCCGTCATAATTTCATGCGAATACGATTCCAATTTATTACACGTGTATCCACTGGCTAAATCTTTCGCAGATCCCGCTCGATCTTCCATTCTCCGTCTCTTTTTTTTTTGCTTTTCGCCCTTTCCTTCTCATCCATCGCTTCATCCCCATCCCATTCTTATTTCATTTTCCCCGTTGTCCGTTTCCAGCGAAATTTTCATATACAGTTGAAAATTTTGTGAAACTCATACCGTGAATGCCATTCGACGAAATTCTCTCCACTTTCTCGACTAAATTCTCCGTAGAAATGGATGGAGGAATTTCCCGCAGGTGGCGTTCGTTAGGCTAAAGGGGGAGAGAATCCGTGGCGGAAAACGCGCCGATCGAACGATTGACGCGCGATGACAAGGTGGTGACAGTGCATAAGACCGCGAAATAATTAAAGAACCTCGAATTTAAATACGCAAGATCCGTCGATGAAATATTGAATTAATAGGAGTCGAAAAGCGTCATGGGACTGTAGACACGATCGACCCAGTTTCGTGTTAAACTCGTCGTAGAATTCGTTTATCGATTTCGCACATTGCCGCGAAAATTTGATTTTCTTGAAACCGAGGCGAACCGAACGAAGCTACCTGGCTTCACGCTCTCCGCCACTTTATTTTTCGACGACAGCGTGTTCAGCTTTGAGCCCCTGTCTTCCTGAAATTATTTTCCATCCAACTTTCCAAAGTATAGTCGTATCTCTCAATCGTAACCTCGTCGGTTTTCACGGCGACGGAAATCTTGAGAAAAATCCGAAAGCGCGTCTACGATGCAGACGTCGCTCTACGTCGAAAATCATTGACTCTCGAATCGAAATCACTTTGATCCATCTTACGGCGCGATATTCTTTCGATTACTTATATTCGATATTACTTGTCGTCTCTGACTCTATTTCGTACGATATACGTTCTTTCGATATAAAATTCATTTCTGCTAATTATTTCCACGTATCTGAATAAAACGACGATAGTAACGTCTATATAGAAAAGAAAAAAGACGGATAGTTAAAAGCGGAGGTCGTATTAGAAAAAGACGAACGAGGTTAAGCGGGTGACAATCTGTGTTATTTCAACGGTTGGTGGCGGACAGAAAGCGGTTCGATATTGGATTTCGGTGTCGCGCAGATCCCAGTCCGCGATTCGATGTATAAGCTTACACGCAGCCAGCCTCGCAAAGGGGAAGGCAGATAGTTACTCGGATACTCCGGCGCCATTAGGCATTCAGGCTCGTTCGTGCAGACAGCTCGGAGCTCTCTTTATCTAAGAATATTTGTTCAGGCGAACTCGTTGAAATTGAAACGGCCAGATTCGCGTTGCTCTCGATTCCCTCTGGGCTCTTTCCCTGAAAAGTAACCAACCCGCGACCGACCTTCTTATTTATTTGCCGCGTCCAATTAAAGGTTTCGTTGGAAGATACCGAGTCGAGGTTGCAAATTAACATGGATCGCGTTAATTGTTTTCGCGTACGCTTCGTCGAACAACGAGCTTCCATCGCTTTTCTCGAGTAATTACGATGAAATCGTACCGCGACCAACCTCTTTTCACGTACATGTGCCACCTCAGAGGCGGCACACGGTGCAGGTGAGACACCGAAAGCCTGGCCTAGATTTGATTTCGTTCGTTTATACGTCGCCTCCACGTCCGTTTAACTTCATCGTCCCCCGAGTTGTGGGGAGTGAAGCCACAAAACCTTACTACGAATTTCACGCATCTCGAGTAAAGGGTCTCGCTCCTCCGGTCCCGTGACTCATTTCCGGAGGGAGGAGTTGTTTTTCGTCCTACCTCCGAAGTTTACCTATTTCTCCATGCGAGTTTATTTACGGAAAGTTGGCAAAAGAGAAACAGCCACTCGCCCACTCCTGAGAATAATACCGCAATTCCCGGTGTGCCTAGAATTAAGCGACCTTTGCATTTTTAATTGCGTTGTACAAGCGTTCTCGTCTCTCTTCGAATTCACCACGTCCCTTCTTTTCGCGCACCTTCTTTCTCTTCTTCCTTTTTTTCTTCCTCTTTTTTTTTTAAGCGATTGTTCAAAAGAAATCTCAGGATCAAACAGGGAAAGAACGCGTTTGCGAACGTACAAGCTGATTAACGTTTCGACGATAGGCGATATCGATACGTCTTACAAACGAACACGCGTATTCGGATCGAGCGAAAATTGTAATAGGGATTGGTTCGGAGACACGAGTAGCGATCGGCCACGTTCCAGGACGTGCACGTACCATCCGAAATCCCTGATTTACCGCTCGAGGACCACGATCGCTATTCTCCCTAAGCGAAACGTGGCCACGCATATACCGACCAACCGACAATGTGTGCGCCATATCCATATAGGCGCGTGTCTACTTATGCACGCGTGGACCGTTTGTTCGCGCGCGCATCCCACGATACACTTATCGAAACGCTCGAGGACGCGAGGGTTCGCCATTCCCGTTTATGTATATCTCCTACGAGCAAATGCGCTTGTGCCACACGCCACCTCTCTGTGTTAGAGCTTCGTATCTATTTACCGGCCGGCTCTGGTATTCAGACCGATGTTTACACGTATTGCCCCCGTCTCCTCTCACTTCAACGTACACAGGCCTGTCCTAAAGCGAATAGTTAAACTCGCTGGAACAGTGATTGGCCATCGGTCTGCTCTCTAATTCTTCCTTCCTCCCTCTAATTCTAATTCTTCCTTGTCGATTCGTACGAATCGTACGTACGCGCATATCCGATTACTCGACGAATAACAAAGTTGTAAATTCTGTCGATAGAAGTGGCACGCGTACCCAAGTTGCTAAGTACGAGAATTATCTAGTAATTATTATCAAAGTCGTGTCATCGGTGCAGGTTAGTCGAAGGTCACGAGAACTCGCCTAAGTTGTGTAGTTGGCGATCGAGGCCACTAGTTGGGGGATTATCGAGCTGGTAACACGGAGGATAGGATGTTTGTAATGCTTTCCTTCATCGCTTGCACGAGGAATTCTCGTGGATGGCAATCCGTTTTCAGAGCTAGTTTAGCCATACCGCGCTTACGCCAGTTGAGTCAGCTACCGCCATCGGCGTTACGTGCATGTAACAGGGCAAATTGAAACACAGAAACTACAAGTTGAGGCTCGCCGTTACGGGGTTCGTGACAACTTCGTCGCTCTGATGGTTCATACCTTTCTCAACTCGAGTGCCGTGACGTTTTTGACAAAGTTTTTAGCAGAGAAGAAAGGAGATCGCTCGGCAAACCGGTGTTCGCGTAATTAACGTAAAATTTAAAGCGACGCTTGGAATATAAAGATCTTTTACTGCGTATTCGACCGGCGAAAGAACCTCCGTCCTCTCTTTTCATTTTCCCATCCTCGATAGTCGTGTCATCCCCTTGCGAGCAACTCCTTGAATTTTACAAAACACAGACGACGGTGATGGCGAACGTACGGATAGATAGACGAATATACGGCCCGAGTTTTCTTTTCCCTCGGTTTCCTCTCGTCGATCTTACCCTCCTCCGCGTTTTCCTACCCTCTCCTGCCTCATCTTCTCTCAACCGGTGTTTCTGCTTCTCCCTCCAAGTATTTCTCTTCGTCTAGATTTAAAGTCGAGGCATTGTCACCGCTTCTCCACAGCGTAACGACCTTTCTATTCCCCTACCAGATTCCGTTTCTTCCGTAACGCTTCCCTGTCTGTTGCGTAGCCACGGCCTACCATCTCCAACTCTTTCACCCCTCTTCAGTCTCGCCTTGCTTCACCCTGCTGCCTTTCTTTCTCTTTCCACGTTCTGAAGATCGAGTCGAGTGGCTCGGCGTTTTGCGTGTCCCGGCAATTATCCCTTGTACTCGTTAATCTCTCCCACCGCGTGAAACCCTTCTTTCTCCTCTGCATCCTCGTGTCTCTGTCGTACTCGTGTTCGCTCGAGCAACTCTGCACGTAAATGCACGCGCGTTCCGTCAACCTTGTTGTCTCACGTGAGAGCACTCCGAGTACTTTTGCCTCCTAGTCCTCGCCCCTCTTTTGTCCCGATTCTCTGTGTGTGTGTATGTGCCTGTATACGTTCAACAACCGGCGACTCAAATATTTTAGAAGCTCGCCGAGCTCAGCTCGTACACGCGTCGCTCTCCACGGAGCGGATTTCTCGCCTCTGTCCCCCGAATTTACTTCCCTCTGTAGTCTTTCCCGATGTAAGGCTTCTGAATTCTTACTTCTTTGCACTTATTCGCTCGACGTACGCCGAATGGGAAGCTTCGAATTCGCATTGCAGTTGCCGATATGCCACTTCCACCGTTCTTCCCCTGGTAATACTCGTTCGAATCAGTTGGTGGAATTATCTCCGTTCTGTTCGATGCGTCGAACAAGCGAAGTAGCTGAAACGAAGAAACGTAAAATTTGGTGTGGTTTCGCTTGACCGAAATTTAAGACTACAGTGCCACGTCCGTATAATTTGGGGTCCCGTGCCACCATTTAACTCGCACGTGCCTTTAGTCCAGCTCTGAACGCCAACATTATTACCGAGCTTAAAGCTCGCGTGCCTTGTAATCTTGAGCAGTGGAAACTACATAATGCGGCAATTACCAGATCGTTTCAACGCAGTCTCGTGCTGTGCCTCGCACCACTGTTTTTCAGATTGAATCGCCAACGTATTTAAAGTCCGATATCGTTCAAAGAGTTTCTATTTGTCGCAAAATTTTGAAGAAGCATCGATTTAACGGACGATCGTGGCTCGTTAACGAGCTCCGAGGAATATAGGAAAACGAGAAACATTCCGGTGGAGAGCAATTTCGGTGAATTATTCCGCGTCGAGAGTTTCCCGTTCGTTGCGAGACGTTCGACGTTTTCATGGCAAAAAAAATAATCGCGCGCGAAACGCCGGCAACCCGCTGCGAGGCAAAGGTTAAATCTAAATGGACTACGGTCAGCCAGAAACGATTATCGATTTTCCTCGATATTCTCTCACCTTTGAATTTCCTGTTTAGAATACAAAGTGACTGCATCGCTCGAACGATTGTTTCCGCGATGACGCCTTTCAATAGAAGTTTCTTCTACATAATTTTCAATATATTAATCGGCTGGATGACTCTGTTTTTACCGGCTATTCGACTTTTCGTATGCAAATTCTTGGAAAATGGTTTACGTCCCTTGCATCGGTGCGGTTATTCAAAATTCCGTTGGCCGACGTAATCAATGTGCCTGGATTTTGTAGGAAACGTTACCGGAGGTTCGATAGAATACCTTCTTCGCTTTTGAAGGATCGCCTCCCTGTTTCCTAGATCGTCGTGAAAGAAACCCGAACGATCCCGTTTTGTCATGACGGCAGTCGTTTTCGGGCCCTGCCCCTTCGAATTCCTGTTTTGCACACGTAGCACGTTTCCTACGTACCAGCCATCCCTTCTTTTCCTCTCCCTTTCCTCTGCTACTTTATACATTTTTCCTATCGCATTCGTATTTCACGTGTCCGTGCCAGCGACCGAATCTCGCGTCCGGCTTTAAATCTGGCTCCGTGATGTATCGTTCACCCACCGCTTGTTTGCCAGCTTCTTCTTGAAGAAACAAAGCCTAAGAATATGACGCTTCTGGAAGAAATATCGTTCGGGTAACGTTGGCAACTTCTCCATGAAAAAGGAGAGCAGGAAAGAAAAGCAAAAGGAACAAGCAGACGTATTTACGTTAATTTATCTTTGTTTCGAGCGATTGCGCTCGATCGAACAGGCAGTTCGAACCGGAAGCTACGACGCTATTCTCGTCTTTGAATTGTCTAATCGTACCGTTCGGTTTTTCTGGCCAACTGCAAAACCTTTTTCACCAGAACTCGAACAATCTGCAACATGATTGTTGTCGTCGCCGGTTTACAAACGCATCTATTTCTTTTAAACATCTCCACGAACGCTGCTCGCATCGATAATTTAACGTGGAATGGAACTGCTTCGGGACAGCGTCGCGTCGTTTCTCAAGAATCTTCTCGCGCGTCGCTTTTCAATCTTGAATCCGGAATTCCAATACGTGCCGGACCAGTAAACGTCCTTCGCCCGTTTACAGGCGGTGCCAACACGACCATTGAAAACCGTTTTCTGATTACACAGTCCCGACGTTTTCTCGTTATGCTACCTGACATTTTCTCATTATAGATTACGTTCACCGAACTCGTGAAAAACGTACTCTCGTGAAGAACGTCTCGCTCTTTCCTTTTCTCTTTCTCCCTTCCGATTCGCTATTGATCCACTAGATCCGTCGTACGTTCCTGTGTACATGTATAAATAACGTTCCTATACATTTATATATATGGATAATATATACATATACATACATACATATATATATATGTGTGTGTATTCAAAGGAAACTGTTTTCTCGTTTAACATTTGCTTCTCAAAATGAGAGGGGAAAAAAGGGAGAAAACGAAAGAGCGAAAGAAAAAGAAAAAATACATTCGTCGACCGTCAACACGGGAATAACGGTGGTTACGCAAATACCGGTGTTTGCACCGGGTATTCGTCCCATGACGGGAAAATATTATCGCGTTACAATCACGCGTTTCGTGCACAAATACCATTTTATCAAAGGCGACGAAATAGGAGCGAAACAACACAGAAACCGGTGGTGAACGAGACTGCGATCGCTCGCCACCGCGCAAGATCCTCGCGCTACGCGGCAACGAGTCCTCAGACGATCCTGTATTTTCTCCGAAGAAATATTCGATTGGAAAACGGAAGAAGATTGGATGGCGGACTTATCCTCGCATATATTATCTTAGTGGAAAGTTAGAGAATAGATCGCGTGTCGTCTATTGTACGAATCCAAGGGTTACTCCGTCTGGCGCGGCTTCCGTTTAATTACAAATTAACAGGTTTAATCAGGAAACTTGCCAGCTCGAGTAGCCCCGTATTTTCGCGTCAAGTAACACCAGCCTCCATTCCCGCAATATTATCACCATCGGCGCAGCGCAAACACGACCTATAGGCAACCGCATCGTTCATCGCCACCTTATTGGCTAAACTTGCTAACTAATTTTATTAAAACGCCTCCCCTCTCTTGAATTTCATTCAAGAACCTCGTTACTCTCATCTTCGTGATTACGCTACTCGTGCAAGTCGCAATTGAGAAAGACGACAGAACAGAGCGAGAGAAGAAATCTTTATCTCTGACAGAAATCAGCATCGCCATTACTACTGGCTTCTTCGAGATGTCCAGTTTGCTCGGGCTGTTTGAACGAGATAATAAGATCGTAATGAACGTTGTGTTTCTCGTGTTGGTTCTTTTTTTCGTTTAAAATTAACGTCTTCCGTCGGTAGTTGTTCAGGATGCAGGCGATTCGCTTTGCTTCGAGATAAGAGAGAGAGAGAAAGAGAGACAACGCGAATCTCTTTTGCTCCGGACATAAAGGCGACGAGGCGAAGAAAACGGAGGACGCTTCGAAGGAAAAGAAGTTGACGAAAAAGAAAACAGAGCCGGGAACGCGGATAAAAAGTTGGCGTAGTAAAATACTGCCTCGATGTTTATTTAGTTTCACGCTTTCTCTGCAGCTCGTGGTGTTCATAGAGGTCTTGGTTACCGCGTACTGCTACGGAACACGGAATATCGTAGTAAATTACGGTGTTTGGGACGTTTATAGCTCCGTTGTTCTGCCGATAACGATCTGTTCGCTTGAAAATATTCCCCCGTATCTTTCTCCTGGCGCATGAATCCTTGCCTCGCAAATCATTTACCGAGACGAAACGTGTCGACTCGAACGGATTCCTGGATACGTTTTGCCCCTAACCATCTCTAAGATGCGCAGATATCATCGAGACGACATATAAAGATCGTCGGACACGAGTCGACAATTTCCAGTGATGATTTCGTCACGCGTACACTCGGCAATAATAATCCAAAACCGTAACAGCCATTAGCGATCGTACACTCGATTCGACACGCCTGCTACTTTTATTGAAATTGTAATTTATGGAGAAAACACATCTGCGTAATAAAGCGCGGGTCATTAATTTTTCTGGCGCGGCAGCCGCGACTGGAAGGGGAGTAATATTTTCGCGCGCGTTTTACCTCTGGTCGCGTCTACCTCGGCCGGTATTCACCGTTCACCACCACTTAATGTCCCGTTGCTCCGGCAGAAACAGTTAAATCGTAGCTGAGTTTGGTGTTCTTTTAACGATCCTCCTTTTTCTCTTTCGTCGTCGCTACGTTTTCTCCGTTCCGAACGTTGCCTCGCACCAACAACCAAGCGAAAAGGTTTTGCCTTATCCACGGCCAGCCAACACTCTCGAATTTTACAGCTTTCGTTTGTTTTGATCGCGGGCCACGTTCAAAGTTTGACAACCAACCACTTAGCTTCGCGTCTCGGCGTATCGATAGAATGGTAGCGACAGTGTCTGACCGAGACGGCCGTGTTCTACTTGCTCCTTGAGCACGTTACCGAATACAGCGCGCCTCAAGTACGAAACCTTTATTACAACTATTGGAATTAGTTAGTCGACTGGAGATTGATAATTTTGTAGAAAATTTTCCAGAATTTCCTCGAATTCTTGATCGCGTGGATTATTTTATTGGCACGAGATCGAATTACGCGAACCTGTTTTTACGACATCGACGCGCTCAACGCGATCAGTTTTTTGGCATTAAGCCATCGTTGCCAAAAACAACCGCGCTACTCGGTAAATCGATATACCGGGTGACCGATCGCGAAACAAATTGCGCAATCGATAAATTGTAATTATTCGACAGGAGTCTGGTCTGACAGGTTTTAAAAATCATTACAAACCCGTACTCCAGCTGTTATTTGATTATTCGTCGAACGAAATCGGTGATTAAATAAAAAGGATGGATACGAACAAGATCGATCGTCGCGATAATATTTATTTTCGGTGAGTTCGCTGAACAAGAATAATTTCTTTATTTATCGTTGATGGCGATAAGGCTTTGATATCAAAAAATGGAAGAAGAAAAAGAAAACGGAAAGGTGAAACATTAGCGGCGGTATTTCTAGGTCGGAAAGTTGACACGAATCGTTCGATATTGTAAAATCAAGTGCAACCCGATATTGACTCGCCGTTAATAAAATGGCAATATTAAATTATCGGGAGCACAATATTACGTCGATATTGGGTAAATGTTTAATATGCAGATACCAGAGTAATCGATACGGAACAAATAAAAATGTAATTTCGCGCAGTTGTGTTCTACGTTCGGTGCACCACAGCGTATCGGGTTATGCGCATCTACGTTAATCAACGTGTTCCTATTGGTCGTAATTTATTATTGTAAGTTATGAAACGACGCGGCTCGGTGTGGCAGCGCTGGCTACTCTCCTTCCTTTCTCTCTTCTTTCGTTTTCGTTTTTTAACGCGTACATATGTATCGCGATGTTACGTACAACAAAACTAGCGATACTCACGGTGGTGGATTTAGGAGCGAGGTGAGGGCTTGCCACGCGCACTTCTATTTAAACGTACGAGCTTATCGTGGTAAAGGGGGATCAAAGTGACAGGTAAGAAGCGCGACAAGACGAATTTCATCAAAGTTGTCGGCCGAAGGGGAGGCTATCTAGATGTTGTTTTTTCTTCGCCAGCAAACGTTTCCACCGCTGTCCCATTTCGGTGACAAATGTTTTTAGAGAAGACAGAAGAGAGGAGGGGACGAAGAAATTGATGGGCAAAATTAGAATCGTTGTTTATTCTAACGCTCACGCGGCGTATTACGCCGAATCTCGAAGAGAATAGAACGAGCATGAATTTTTGCATAAATATTTTTGACGGAAAATTCCACTTACATAATCACGCACCGGTGTTCGGCGCGGTATCTTTCAGCCGGTTTTTCTGTACCCCGGTAGCGGTAGATCGCGACCGGATATCGGCGTCCAACAGCTGCTAATGAACTCCATTGAAATGAATCGTCGAACCGATGATAATTAGCGTTCTACCGAGGTCCTCTGGCTGGACGGTCTTTCAGCGAGGCAATCGCGCGTCTCGCTCCCTCGAACGCGAAAATGGTGGATCGTAATTACAAAGCGGCGAGTTCCCGACGAGCAACATAGGTGGTCGGTTTTCGGAAAAGGGTAGCGAAGGCCTCAACCGGCTTTGCCAGTGACAGGTAGATGAAAAGCCTCGTTAAAATGTCCGCGATTCCGGAGCGAACGTGGGAGGATCGTGGAACCAAGATCGTAACCGGGAACACGATGAGAGTTATGTCAGGGGAGTTGAAACGCCGTTCTAAGCATCAGGACTAAGTTACTGCTCCGTAGACGAGCTTGATGCACGAACTAATTAAACAGAAATTTAATACGAAGGATTAATTTGCCCGATATTCCGTTTCTCAGCAAATGGAATCTCACGACGACTAAACGCTAGCCTTCGAGCTTCTTCGATCCGCGTACCGAGCGTTTGGCAAACGTCTAACGTCTCTTATCGGTTATAGATTTCCGTCCGAATTGTCGTCATACGATCTGTCGTCGATCTTTATTTGTCTACGACAGGATTAAAAAGCGATCGAAGAACAACTACGACGAACGTTTGAGATTAAAACACCGTGTACAGTCAGTGGAATATCGATAAAATTCAAAAGCGATATCGTTATTTACGTAGGATCGTAGAAATGCTAATTATTAGAGATGGAATGAAATTCAGTGTATTAACGTAGCCGTGGACAGACTCGCGTAGGAATGCAATGTATTTAACATCAAGATCCATTACACGAATTACACGCTCCTGACGACTCGATGACGAGACGGAAAAATGTGTCGGCGAAATGCGTGTCCATCGACGTGGCAAAGCTTTACGGCTTAATTACGACCACGTCACGTGGCTCGTTATACCAATTACGAATATTGTCGATATTTAAATAAACTCCGTTTTCCAGTCCAGTAAATAGTCGGTTGAGTTTTCCAAGCGACCCGTTTATACGTACGTAGCGATGTTAACGAAGTTTATTTGCTCGAACACACACTGATGATCTGTAATAAGTAGAAACGAGAATCGTCCGACACTCGAAGAATTAAACGAAAATACGGTAATCTCGTTTTTGAATTTCCTCCTTCTCTTTCATTCTCTTCGATCGCTCGATTGGTAACCGCACTTACTTTACGTCGAATTATTCGAATCGCGCGTTATTTATCACGAATCGACAGACATCCATCCGCCTCGCAATCTACCACCCCGATAATATTTTGCCTGGCAAAGTTGAACCGGTTGCTCCACTGCATGCGAGCTTGTACTTTCTAACTTTACGGCGACCGCGGACTTTGATCTGTCGATGTTTGTAACCGCTGAAATATCCAAATTTGCCGAGACAGTGGGAAGATGTGTAATACGGAAATGGTAGAAAACGTGCGTAAAACTGAAACTTTGCCGCCGTATTCTGTATCATTCACGGCAACGCTGGTCGATCGAGAGGAACGAAACGTAAGTAACATTGACACGCGAGCTTTTACCTCGCGATATCAAAAGAGAATAATCCTCGAAGGTATTTACAGCGTAGCGAAACCTGGCGTTCACGATTAATCGACCAAACGATGTTTTACGATAGGAGAGCACGTTCCCTGGAAAAAATTTTGTTACTTTCACAGAAAAAGCACATGGCATTGTGCGAGTCAGTGAGGGGATTAAAGAAAAGAGAGTGGCACGCAGAGGGATTTGGTGTACACTAACGGTTCGTTACAAGCGTAGCCGAAGGTTCGCCGTTGGTCGAAAGCTACGCTTTTGCGAAGAGAGAGGTCACTCGCAAACCTGGCGCGCATACAAAGATAGCGGTACATACAGGGACCAGCAGCGGCTACATAAACGATGACGGAGCGCAGACGACAGCCAAAACCCGCGAGCGTTTTAATCTACCGCCCGGCAAAGCTATTATTCGCTACCGGTGGAAGTCATTTCGAGATGGTACACGTTCGTCCGACTTCCTGTGCGGTGTTCCGCCGCGAGAAACAATGGAAATTAGAACTTTACTCGGTGAGTCGCGTCCGACCCGAGCGAAATCTATACGTTATCGCTTTATTCGGGCTAATCACGTGCTGCGCTCGCGCGCTGCCTTTGAATCGCAGTTACGTTTTCAACGGTTAAATCTACCGACCGAAACCCTTCGTTTGCTTGGCTGCGAGATCCGCGAATAACGAATGCGCGATAAAAAGAAAAACGCTGGAATTTGGCAACGATGGCTATCCACTTATTGAAAACGGTACACGTCCATTTACGGTCAGATAATTTGTGCGACATTTGGCAGCTGTTTCTTTACTCCTGTGGCGAGGTTTCCTCGATAATTACCAGTTCCCAGTTGGTGCGGATGCCCTAACCTTTTTCTACCCGTTGCTCCCTTTGGTCGATCAGCGAACGCGTTAATCTCCATCTTCGACGTTCCAACAGATCCGACGTTATATTATACCTTGATAGGATACCCGGCTACCATCCATTTCCTTAATCGTACCTCCTGGAAACTTTTAACGATTCCGCCTCGATGAAAGCGTAATATTGATCTTTCTTGTATCGTTATGGATGAACCTTGTACCATCGACCGCTACACTTCTTCGGCTAAGGAACCTTCCGAAAGATTGCAAGACGCGACACGATACCGAAAGACGTATCGATCGGACGAATCCGAGGTATATGTTGGTTACCTCGATACCTTTTAAACGACAAGTAGGTATCCGCGTGGTAATTTAGCACAAATCATTCCGGGCATAGCAGATCGATACCCGGGAAACTTCGATTATAGTCGGAAATATTCGACAGTTTGAGCTTTAGCGTAAAGAGGCAACATAGATTTCTGGAGATGTCGGTTGACGGATTTATGGGCGATCTGCGATCGAAGAAGAGGCAGCCGAAACTGGAAAGCAAGACACGGCAAGCGAAATTTGGCCAGGAACACGTATGATTTACCGCTTTATTTAAAGGCTATTAGCGGTTAACGAGAAGGTTGACATATCCACTTTTCCACCGCGAGAACAATTTAGTAGCAGGTTGCACGCCAACTCCGCCCTCGCCCTCTCCTATGAGTTATCATCCTTTGAAAACACGGTTGTACATCTTCCGAAACATTAATCTTACAGGAATCCCTGCACGCTGCGTGCCGCGCACGGTACATGACAGCACGAAATAAAGCCCTTCGTATTTGTAAACGACCAGCTGGCCCGGTACCTCGTTAAAGCTTAACGTCGGCCACTTTGAAACAGGCTCGAATTTCCAATTGGTCTAATTCCGTGGAGCGAGTCAGCGCCAAAGAGTCGCACGGATCGAATAATTAGCGCGCGAGGATGCCGCGAAAATTCACCGAACTGCCCTAGGAACACGCTCGCCTGCTAATGGGAGCTGACATTTTTTTTTTTCGCCGATTTTTGCGCAACGCACGGAATAGCCCGTTCACCATGTTCGACCGTCTCGAAATTACTCGGCAGCAACGGGAAAGCGACCCCTCTAATGAGCGAAACAATTTCAGCGGTGTATCAACCAGTGGCGAGATTCCGCTTCATTTGACTAGCTCTCCTCTCCGTGAAGGCGGAACGTGATAATAGATTGCTCGCTGCGAAACTATTTACCGATTTAAACGTTCTATAAATCTTGCCTACCGGTTGGACGAAGATTTTACTTAAGGGCAGAGGGGACGAGCTACGTGCACTCCCCTCTGCTGACGCAGAAATTTATCGCTTTATTTAAGGGGCTACGAGACGCAACGGACTACGACGCACACTCGCTTTTGCACCCGGCCGAGTATTTACTGTGTTCGTGCACGCCAGCGACCACGATACTCTTTCACTCTATATCGTCTTCACCAGCAAACCAAGAACCCGAAGAAACTTCCCCGCCGAACCTTTTCCCGATCAAATATTTATGAAACCGATACCACGCGGATCCGAGAACGGCCCAATAATTACGTACGAGACAGAGGGGAATCGAGTAAATACATCGGCAGGTCCGCGACGATCTTGGCTGTCTTTTTCTGTTCGTCGTCGCGAACTTTTGCTACTCGTTGCCGCCACCTTCGTAAATGAATTTTCGTGGCCAACGAAAGGGAGGAGACAGAAGGATTGATAGTCCGATCTCAAGGTTAGAAAATACTACGCGTGTTCGAGGTATGAAAGACGATTGATCGCACTCGCATGGCGAACGTGGCACCGACAACGAGGAAACCACGTATCGAGACGAGCCTCGGAGAAAATTGACCCGGGTCAGGTGAGACGTATCGTTTCTTAACACGCGATTTTGTCCACGCTCATGCTCGACCAAACTTTCCAAGGAATTTCCACGAGCTGGCGGCCACGTTATAAGCTAAATCGCGAGCCAGTGAGGAAGAATCGATGAGATACTGTTTAACGCCGCTGATCGCGACTTTATTATCAAACGAACTGAGTTGTCTGGGATAAGTGAAAAATACAAGCGCTAGGAAATTCCCGACGAGAATAGGAGGCAAAGTGGTCGATCGATCCGGTCGACGATCGGAAAAGGACGAACGAAGAGCACGAAAGGTTCTTCCACTGCGAATCGATTCCTATTTTTCGAAACGGAATTAAGATAAAGCTGAAACGTTGGGAAGGTTCGTTGGGACGTTTAAATTTCCGGCGGACGAATGCTTGCAATTCTCTAATGTATCCTATTCGATTCGATCGATGCAGTTAGACGAACCATATCCCGAGCAAGGAGCAAAGAGGAAGAAACGAGCGACGATTCCCGGTTTCCTTCCCGCGTGGTCGACCGAAATCGCGCGCGCGGAAAAGTCGTAGTCTAGGTCAGATTAGCGTAAAAGATTTAAAGCGGTCGATCGAAAGTACGCGTGGAATTTGTATGCAGACCAATTTCGACCGACCATAATCCGAACGCGTAAACGTTCCAGATAAAAAGACACCTGCCAGCGGAAATGACCGATCATCCCGAAACATCTCGTTGTACCGCGTATGCATCGCGCTCGTTCCGACCGCATCGCAATAAATAACCGGCTTTAGAGTGGGCCATGGATACTTCCTTCCGATTGTCCGACTTGCCCTTGCTTTTACTACTGTCGTTAACGACCCTCGTCGAGCGCTCTTTGTTGCTTTCCCTTTCTCGCGTCCGCGTGCGAGTACTCGTGAAATTTTATTGAAACGTACCGTTTCTTTCGCGAACGAGTGTACCGCTGTTGTGCACCGCTTTCCACGAAAACAAAACCTTTCGTGCATTTAGAAATACTCGTCTCGCATGACAGCTACACCCTCGCCTGGCCTTTATATCGTACGAATAAAGCAACGACCGCGTAAAATAATCGCGTATAAAGGCCAACCATTTTCACGTTCTGTAACGAAAGTTCTTTTTTCGATTCGGAAGTTCCGGCTCGTCGTTGCCTTCGTCGCTGACATTTACGAAAGTCGCGGAATAATCGCACGTCCTTGAGAGTCGACAAAAAACTTCTCTTACCGCTTGATCGATCAAAAGAAGGAACATCTCGTGACACGTGCAAGAGTAGGTTGACCGACTTTCCCTCGGTCCATATCTTTTCCTCTCTCCTTTCAACCGGTCTTCCGTTTTTCTTTCATTCGCGCCTGCTGCTCCTCTCTTCTGTTCTACCCCATCCTCCCTTCTTCCTCGTTCTCTCCGTGTTCGTGGAAAGGCTCTTTGAATGACCGCATACGACTACACGCTTATCTAAGGAGAACCCTTTTATGTTAGGAATTCATCGACATGAAGGCACGGAAACGCCAGAAGCGACGCGCAGTCGGCAAATGTCACGTGAACGTAATTTATTTACGAGACGAAGAGGAACGGCAGTTCGATCGGTTGTCTGATGCGAAAAACGTTATGGAATCGATCACCTTTATCGGTCAGTCTACCGTATTGCATGGTGAATCGTACGGTTTGCAGAAATTAACGGTGTTCGATATCGGAGAAAACAGATGCGAGAGTTGCGCTTCTTCAAGCTCGATCCTTCGCCCAGAGACCAACATGCGAAACGCGTTAAGGAATATTTAACAGCGTAAACGCATCTGTGCGTCGCTTGTCCGCGTTTGCCCTAGGTAATATCATCCTTTCATCTTTATTCTTAGATCCAAGGCAGCGACTGTCGAACAATAAACGTAACGCGAATTTTATTTTCGCTCTTAGTCACTTCGTCGCGCGGCTCGTACCACGGCATAATAAAACCTTTTATATCGTAGCCCTACGTTGGCTCGGTATCTTCACGAAGAGACGACTAGAAGCGCAGAAACTGTCCTTTCCCGCTATTGTCGAAGCTGCACGATATATTTCGCGGACATGCTGCTCGCGTGACTTCGCCATGGACATAATAAAAGCCCGAGATCCGTCCCCGTTCCCCGTTCCCCGTTCCATCGTTGCTTCTCCATTACCACGCTTCACTCCGATTGGACACGTTTCTTTAAGGGTCTTGCTACCCTCTCGACCGCAGTAGATTGGCTGCTCGCGAAGTTGCTCGTTTTCTCGACGGTCGCGGAAAAGGCCACGTTCCCACGGGTCCCAAGAGCGCATCGTGTCGCGTGACCAGAGGTGTAACGAGCTGCGCGTTCGTTGCTCGCACCGACAGTGGCTAATGGAGCCGTGTCACCGAGGAAATGCGCTCCGACTCACTTATCGTGACCGTGATCGTTGGTCCGCGATCGTCCGACGATTAAGTCTGCGCAAAATCGAATACGAGGGAAATTTTCTATCACGTTTTTCTTCGTATTTCTCTCGCAAAAGAGGGAAGGGAAAAAAAGAAGAAAGGAACTGGCGAGTACGTTTGGAATTCAATTTTTCGCAAGCCCGATCTCAAGTGCTTGGCGAAATTTTTCCGAAACGATCCCGACCGTCTTGCGGAGAAACGGCGAATAGAGGGAAAGAAAGGGAGTTGGTCTGGTGAGCAGCGTTTAAATCGGTAAGAACGCGGTAAAAGCGAGAACCGTCTGCTCGCGGGTTCGTCGTTTAACGATCTCGTATTATATGCAGTAGAACACCCGCTTTAATTAAAGATTATGATGCGTGAAATGAAAGCGAGCTGGACAGACGAATCCTTTAGTTTTTGTTCGTTTCTATAAAGGCAACGGTCATGGCTAGGGCAGGGCGGGGGTGGGCGATACAGAGGGAGGTAATAGACCGAAGGCGAAAGACGCCTCATAGCCTGAAATTGAAGGCGATCTACGGAAAATGATACCGCGAGCTACGAGGTTAGCGAAGAAAACTTTCTTCCTGACGATTGCTGTATCTTGGCCGCGCGGCTCTCGACACCGAATCGCCTCGTCTTTCGATCCTTTTTACAATTGGACATCGAGAAACAAAAAGTTAAGTGTCCCAGACGAGAAATTTCTTCGCTGTGACATCCTTCTTTGTAGCCAGAGACGCAGCTGACCCGACCTCAACGAGCAATTTCCTAGGTTGAACAACTCGTTCGAGTGGAAGTCCGGATTCCGGAGCGGAAACGAGGAATTGCGCGAAAAGTCGATATCGACGGCAAGGTAGATAGGACAACCATACGGCGCGATTAACGAGACTTGCTATCGTTCGCTGGTTTCGTCGACCAGCCGGTGTGAACATAGTCCGTTCGTTAAAAACGGAAACGAGCGGCCTCTTTCTAAATTGGCGCATAGCCGAAATTAAAGGAGCAGAAATATCGTAGAAAAGTAGTAAATTCATCGTTATCCTTATCTTTTCACGAAGCAACTATAGCTTCTTCTTTGCAGCTGTGTCGTACAACGTCGAAGTAATTGTTTCAACGAAATCTCTGGGACGCGTGCGTCGTTTATTTTCCACGAAACATTCGATTGTTCCGCCTTTTCGAACCAGACTTTTATAATAATGTTACGTGCGTGCGACGAAAACGGAGCCGAATCCGACTTGTTACCGTTACGATCACTGCCACTGGCACGATTATTGGTCGCATTCTTCGCGACACACCAACTTTCCACTTCTTCATCTTTCTCCTCTTCTTTCTCTTTTCGCTCTCGAATACGCCGCGCTCGGTGAATTCGCCGTCTCGTTCTCTGTCTCCGCTATTATTCGGATTCAGTGCCGCGTAGTTATGGGAACACGATTGCAAGATGCTTCAAAGAAAATCTCCATTCCGTCGTCTTTCGAAGGTTCTTCGTTTTGATTGCCGCAGTATCATTTAATGACGACATCGCCCGTTACGCTTGCTTCGAATAACAACCAACGGAAACGAGATTTATGTTTGAACGAGTCTCCTTCGACGATCCTCAAAGAGACATTTTCATTCTGATCGCATCCTCAGACATCTTTTTATCTCGAAAAGCGTCTGCTGATTGGTGATTCTCGATCGAATCGTCGAAACTAGTCGAGGGCTCGAGAAATCCTCGCGTCTTTCCGAAAACAGAAACTCCGATCATCGAGTGCATAGATCGAGTCTGGTAATTTTCGTAACTACCTTTCGTAATGGACAATCTGCAGGCATAACGGATATTTCGAGCGACGATGCTTAACGTCCATTTGTTGCACTCCGGCTCTAACAATAGTTATTAGCGGTATGGCGCAACTATTCCCAAGATCGGAATTTACTTACTCGCTCTACCTAAATGGGCGAACTGCTTCGACAAGGAAAGATCTTCCAACTGAATGTTCCAACCATCTACGATGCTGTCGCACAGACAAAGAAAATGTCGCTCGAACGCAACCAGCGTGGCGGAGATGCTGCATCAAGTGTTATCGGGACTCGATGGCACGTCTAAATTGAAATTCACGCGACACCCTTCGCCGACGTGTTTTGAAAACATAGAAAAGAAAGCGGATTAAACAAGTTTTGTTTCATTGTGGCAGCTGTCTCATTAAATCTGTACGAGTCGTCGTCGATGCACGTCAACCGGCACTGTCAATGAACGTCAGATGTTTCTATCATTACATTGCATCCTATTATATATATATGCAACCTTTCGAACAAACATACAGCGATTGCTTCGACGATAATTATTTCTCTACGGCAATATCGTGATCGTAAGGAGAAAAGGAACGAAGAGAACGCGCGCGATATAATGCTCGAGGAAAGATGCGATCGGGCCGGAAGAAACGAAAACGTGGAAAGATTCGAGAAGGTCGATCAAAAAAGGGAACAGATTCCTCGGACGTTGAGAATCACTCTCCAATTTCCTCGCATTCACGGGCGGACAGTTCAGAGGATGGTTGCCGCGCGGCTTCCTAAAACTTGCAATTTTCAATTCATCGTTCGTCGACATCGCTGTGCCACGGTGCAACTTTCCTAGAAATATTTAACGTCCTAACTACCGCTTTTGAGACGCGATTCCTCGTTCGTCGTCGATTTTATCTTGCCTAAATAGCCTCGACCACGTTTCATTTCAGAATCGAGAACAAACTTCGTAAATCCGTGTCCGTTACGTTTCGCGACCTCGACGTTGTTTCCGAGTATTCTAAGCACATAGCTACGAATTGGGAAAAAGAATCCGCGTCTTTCGCGCGTCTTCCATTCGATGCTTGTTCTTTGACCATTCAGCCCGAAACACGAGTCACTGCGAGTGCCCTTTTACATCTAACCATGGTTTTCCTTTCTTCTCTTTGCTCTTCCATTCCGTTGGCTCGGACGTCTAGTGATACTACTGAAAATATTGGTGCAACGCTCCCTGCCAACCCAGGTATCTGTAAACGTACTTATGGAGGAAGGAAAAGAATCGTGAGATTGTACGCCACTAATAGATAATAAAGCAGAATAATAAACGAGAAATCAGCCAAGCTGATAATATAATAGCAATAACATAGATCGTTTGGCCGATGGCCGATCAAACATGGGAAAAATTAAGCTGAATTAAAGGGGTGCCCTGAGTTAGAATGTTCTGAAACAGCGTTTTTTGTGAGTTTTTTTAGAAGATAAAAAAGAAATGAAGTTATTGAATTTTGAGGTATGGTTTTATATATATTTAACGAAGACAAAAAAATTTTTTGTTTAAGGTAAAAAGATTTCTAAGCCTATTTCATAGGCGTCTTGTCGCTGCAGTCTTCGATCGGCGGGAAAGATCCACCTCGTAATTTTTGATTGGAACAAAAAACCAAAAAAGGATTAAATTATTATATATTTTTGTTCTGGGTGAACTAAACAAAGGCAGAAGAAAGTTTATTTAATTGTTATAGCACCTTAAAGATTTTTTTTAAAAAACACATTCTTCTTTAAACCCGCCAAAATGTGTAATTTCACATTTTTTTCCGCCTTTGTTTAGTTCAACAGATGCGTTACGCAGACGTTCGTTATTCTTATCAACACCCGTCCCTAGAGCGCTCTTCATCGCGCACGAGTTTCTCATCGGCAACGAGTAAGCATTTGCGAATCGCGTTGTACATTCCAGGATAATACAAATAACGTTTTAGCCGGTAAAATTTTCGATACGTTTCGGAGAAATAGAAGGTCGAAATAGCGAGTGTACGGTTGAAAATGCAGGAATGATCAACGTTCGACGGCTATCGGTGTTCCATCTGGAAACGGGGAAACAATCGGAACAGAGATACAGCTGGCGAAATAGCCGGTGCTTATCGCCCCGATACGATACAGAATGGCGTGCATCGATTAAAAGTAACTGCGTTCCGGCTATTCAACGTGAATTATCAACGTGAGTTAATTGATTCCTAATCACTAGGAACGCGCGTCCGAACTCATTTATTGAATCACACATTCCTCTATCTGTAGCCAACGCGGCGCGGCACGGTTCGATGCGCCGTTTTATGTTGCTAGTGGGACACAGCTAAACTAAATACACCGAATAATGGAATCGATGCTTGCAATCGTCGTTCGTCCAATTTTTCACATTTCGTGTCCGGTTACTTTAAACAATCCTCCCACGCGAGAACGTAATTCTAAACGCCGGTGTCTGCAACTGTTGCAACGCAAGCAAGACATTAAACGAGTGTTTGGAGCCGAGCTGCGCGCTCGTTAATATTCCACGTATATTTAATGCAGCAGCATAATTAATTTCGTTGAACGGCTAGGTGGAAAGTAGTGCTGGTTTTTCTTTGTGTACGGCAGAGCTTCGAGAAACTTTCATCGAACGAAAAGCGCGCCAACGTTACACGTACACATTGAATCCGGGCTCGCTCGGTCTCGAAACGTGTAAAAGCAGCCGTATTACCGGAGGGAGGCCAGCAGCAAGAAGTAGCGTAACAGTTCGTCGACGAGCATTCAGAAATCGACGTCCGCGAGGAAAACGCTTTTCGATCGAGTCGGTTTATGTAAACGACGAAGAGACCGTTTACACGGTGTTGTCGGAAACAGCAAGTAACTTCGAATCGGCCCTTCCTAGTTGCTCTTCCACGACCTTCCCTTCCACGGCTGTCCAACCATCGTGCCGGACCACTGCAACGAAAACATCGCGCCGAGTTTTCCTCCGTCCCGCGAGGAAACTTTAATCATTGTCATGCGCTTCTCTGCGACAACGTTGGTATTAATTAACGGTAATGAAAAATTCCCATTCCACACAGTAGAATGCGAAGGTACACGCTTCTTCGACCAATACGCAACCGATTACCGTTCGAACGATCCTTCGAGTGCTTTAAATCGACGTTAAATTGCAGTTAAATCGACGATCTCGTAAGTAACATCCGAGAGAGAGGTATCTTTGATTTCCTTTGAGTTGGCGCGCACGTAGCCTTTTTCTCTGGCACGTTTCCCGCCGTTTCGAAGACAAGCAGAACGAGGGAAAATACGTTGGGCGCGACTTTCACGAGCGTGGCCGCTTTGTTGTTCCTCGTGTTCTCTCGCGCCCATTTAGATTCCGGTTCGAACAAGATAAAACGCGTAGAATGAAACCTGTCGAGCAAACAAGATTGAAGGGACTAATATAGTGGCTGGCGCGGATCGCGATAACCGGCATAACGAGGCAATTAAACGACGATTGCTTCGAGTTTTGCGTGACGCTGCGAATAAATGGGTTATCGCGACGATCTCTTGGCGAAAAAAAGGCGTTGGAAAGCTGCGCGATATAAAGGCGTTCGAAGCGGAAATCTATATTTTTTTATCGATTGTCCTGAAATAAAATTCCATTAGATAGCCTCAGATTTTGTATCACAGCGTAGGTAGGAAAGGAAAAAGAAGGGAATTAAGAGAATGCGGAAGAGAGGGAGAGAGGAAAGAAAAGAAAAATGATTTTTCGGCCGGCATCTGCTAATAAAATAAAGCTTCTTAGCGAGCTGGAGCCTTAGAGAGCCTGGAGTCCACGTACATATTGTTGCGATGACAAATCTAGCAGAGCAACCACCTATGAAAATTGCAAAATTAACGATCGTAGCGGCGAAAAATTACACATTGGTAGTTTACACATTACGGTGATAGTAACGCAAAAATATGTAGTCGAAATGTGATCGATATTATTCGTGGCATGGACGTTTGATCGTTGGAAATCCAAATGGCTTGGAGGACGGAAAACGAGTGAAGAAGCGATTTATACGACTCGACGACGTGGAATATCGCCGATTTCCGTTTGGAATACACGAACGTCGAGCACGTGGAAAACGCTCAGTGACGACTAATGAAATTCTACGGAGATGATTATCGACCGAGTTGTCCGATCACGGTGAGAAATACAGCATCGAGATGAAGCTACCGAAAGCGTTAAAGCATCGACGAGGAATCGGTCGTCGGCCGTTCGATAGATTAATTGTCGGCAACGAATTGCTCGACGCGAACATGTGGAGAAAAAAACGTGATCTTGGAACTTATTATCGCATAGTAATTGGCTAAATAACCGAAATCGACTTTCCGTCTAGCAAGCGTCGAAAGAAACAGCTGTCGACTTGGCTCGGATTTCGTTGGAAACTCAGACTCTTCTGGTTTCTTCGATTACTCGTTCCCCTTCCTATTACCACCGGTTCCACTCCTCTCGTTTTTCTTTATTTTCCGTTTCTCTGGTTAAACGTGGTATTGTGTAACTTCGACCGACACAGATCGGACGTCGTTTCTGCGTTCGGAACTCGAAACGAGCAATTACGAACGGCTTTACCCTGCTCGAACTGGCGTATAAAAGAAACCGTTCCGTGCGAAAGAAGAATTTAGATTCGAAAGATGGTCGTTGAACTAGGATTAGCCGATGCAAATTATAAAACGGTCGATTGGCAAACCGGTTCTCAGGGGGGCTCGAAAGGATGTACGTATATCGGAAAAGGAAAAGGAGGTTTTCGGGTTAACGAACATGTAAACGTCGATAAATTCCTTGGTGCAGCGGAGCACCAAGGCAACGTTCCGGAATCATTCTGCAAACTACGTATCGCCTTTGTCGGTGACGCATGAGCATAGCCACGAAGCGTTTTCAGCGACGAAACGAACCGTTGTACGCTTAAACAACGGAAACGTTTCCCCCAAGGGCGTTTAACGAAATTATTTTGAAACGCAAAGAAGTACGTCCGCCTGATGTTCCCTGCAGTTCCATAGATGGTCCATTCTCTTTCTCTCGTATTCCACGTTTCATCCTTTCGCAACGAGCTGCCTTTCTCGCTCCGATGCTCCCACCTCTCCTACTTCGCTTCTCTTCTCTTTTCTTTGCACTCGCGTTCCCTTTTCTTTCCCTTTTTCTTCCGTTTCCCTATTTTTTGTCTCTGTTCCGCCTTTCTCTACACCCACCGATTCTCTCGGTCGACGAGCTTTAAAAACGACTCTCTTAAACCCGTTAGAATTACACCGGTCCTTCCCTCTTTCTCTCCCTTCACCCCTCTCCCCCTCCCACTCTCTTTCTCTCTCTCGTTCACTATCTGGCTAGCTCTTTTTCTTTTTTCGGGGTAGTTCCCTCCTTCCACCCTGACCCACCTCGGTCTTCCAGTTGTCCCCACTTTCCCGCGTTTTCCTCGGAGTAAACAGAGCTCGAATAGCTCGCTGATGCTACGTAATTATCGCTACGTGGACGAAGAGAGCTTATCGGGTTAGTCGACGCTCCTCTAGCCGGGAAGAAGTAAAAGTCCTTCAAGAGATCTCTTTCAACGAATGGCGCCCGTCGTCGCCGTCGTCGTCGTTGGGAAAGTCGTCCGTAGTTGGTATGAGAATCGGTACGCTGGTCGTGTCTGCTCCACGAAGCACCGGCGGCTTTCGAGAAAATTCGGGGGGACGTTTTACGACAGGTCGGCAATTTGTCTGGCTCGCCTCTTAATTGCCGAAAGGAACGTCACCGGGCGAACAAATTTATCTTTCGTTCGTTTATATACGCGCCGCGTTCGCAACCCCCCGTTCGACCTGTTTTATGGCAGGGCG
>NT_176967.1:1798864-1804714 GCF_000188095.3 Bombus impatiens
ACCAGATGGGGCGCCAGTAGTGCGAGTCAACGCCTAGTCCGTGCTTCGTACACTGGCGGTAAAATCGTGACGCGCACGATGCGATTAGCAACTTTGTATAAATATTAATTTGCATCCCGACATCGTCTTTTCCCCTAGGCGTATTCCCTTTGAATTATCAGCGGCGCACGAATCGGCGAAAGCTCGCCGCTGACCGTTCATTCACGCGAACTTGTTGCGTGTCGCATGCGATTAGAATTCCAGACAGATCGTGATTCGTTGAAACGGGCAAGAAACAAAGAGAGGAAAAAGCGGCCGATTTTACGGTTCAAGTTGAAATACGCATTGGGCATTGCAATACCTCGTGAGGAATCGCGGTTGCTGGCAAACGATACCGTGACATAGCTGCAAAGCGTTCGAAACGCATCTAAGTTGTTCCGAATTAAATAAAAGCTGTAACGCGCCGCCCGGGACTTATGAATAATTCAGTTATCGAACACCTTTCCATTCCAGGGTCTAAAAGTATTGCCGGAAGTTGGAGCGTTCGGTGAAGAGGGCAGGGGTAAAGGGGAAGACGTAGCTGTGCTTTAACGAGAAAACGAAGAATAAACGGTGTTCCGTGAACCGGTCCGACTCACGGTTAGTCGGTTAAAAGTGGAAAGAGTTAAAAGGGAGCGTTTCGACGGAATGATCCGACCGAAAGATCTGTCAGTAGGTAAACCAGGAGAGTGTACGAGGTTGGAAACGATAAATTCGAGGCTGGCCGCACGAAAGGACCGTACTGCCGCACCGATATTATTAGTTTACGAGAACAGTGACTAAACTATAGACGGCCACTAAAATGGACGGGGATAGTTGGTTAGGTAAAACGGAGAGGTAGGGGTTTTCGGATGGTGGTTAGGACGCGGGGCCGAGTAGCTAGCACCCCGGTTGTTTATGCCTCATTAGCTGCAGTAGTTACGTCAGTGCCCTTAACTATCCTACGAATTGTACAGCACACCCTCTCTGCCAGCCCCTTTACTCTCGAACAACGTGCAATAACCTCTGCGATCCATAACGTATCCAACCGTGCGAGTTTCCACCGTGTCCGCGGTATGCTTGTCATCCGATATTCCGATTGGCTCGGTTTCCTGCAATCGTTCGCGATCAAAGCGTGCTCGTTTATTTATACCTACGTATGTTCCCAACAAAAATGTGAAATAGGTGGCAAAGGGGAAAACCATTCAGAGATACACGGTATTTTGCCACCGGGAAGCGAAACGAATTTACTCCGATTTACGCCGCGTTTCTGTTTCTCCGATAAAACGACTCCGTTTATCTAACGATCAGCGGAGCTTCTCGTCTGCCACGATTTCGCCCTGAATATTTCAATTACGATGCTTGGCGAACACGATCGGTGAATCGCACACGCTGGCAAACCTCGCGTTATCGTTCTCAAGAATCCCAGTTACCGATAAACTGAAATCTACTTTCGTTTGGGATGTTGACCGACTGTTGTCCGAATTTCTGCACCCAATAACAATAAACGACCGGTCTACCGACAAGAGAGTAATAACGGAGCGGTTGCATCGGGCAGAAACGAGGCTGGTGTACGTGTAACAAACGCGCAATGGCTCGTAGAGCGGTGTTGCTGGCATGCAGAAACGTTGTCGTGCTTCCGGTTAAATCGGTCCCTACAAACTGGAGCACCTGTTAGCGGAACGCCACAGTTGTCTATTCCCGCGTAGGATTCGGAGCTGGTCGCTTTTCGAAAACGTCGCGGCTCGTCAATCAGAAACTTGTTGGTCATTGGCGTACCGCCGATTGTAACCGTGAACTGCGAAGATCGACGTGGTGCGTGTATATCGTACACCGATATTTCCGATCGCGTGTCCTACGATGCCTCGCCGCGAGTTACGATCGACGATAGCTCGTTGGCCAACCACCCCTCCACCTCCTTCTCTTCCTCCTCTCGTCTCTCGGCATTCGAAGATCAAAATGCGATGCTTGCAAATGAAACGAGAATAGAAACGGGGCGCCGCACCACACCGAACATCGTCCGAATCGCCATTCGAAACTGCCTACCTCGTGGAATTCGATTCGCTTTGAATTTTTAATTGGAACGATTGGAATCCAAGCGATCCGGAAATTCAGCACGGGTGTGGTGTTAAATAAGTCGGACCGATCGGAGAGCCGGCTCGCTAAATCGATGGCAAATGGGAACTGGCCGAGGGAAATCGAATAAATTGATACCGTCGAGGAAAGAGCTATCGATTTCTGATTTACGAATCGCCTGGCAGTCTTCGAAAACAGTTGCAAATTCCGATCCACTTCAACTCCTATGTGTTTTCACCATCCGCTATTTTTCTCGATTTTTGTTTCCTTCTGTCTGCTTTTTTCGTATTTCCCACTTCTCCTCTCGTCTTTCGAGTATTGTTTAACGGCAAAGCTTGCGCACGTGCAAAGAGAGCAGCACGTCGTTTTACGGCCGTTTCGTACTAATGGAGTTTCAGCTTAACGCTCGGCAAAGTTCGTCGAAGAACTGCCGCGGACATGTTAAACGATGACGATGGCGAGCATCCGATCAAAGTTCGCAAGCCGATATCGCGATCGCAGTTCTATTTTTTCGCCTGTAAGTTTGTCGGACGCGCGATCGCTTTCCACGTACTTTTCAACAGCCGCCGAACGAGCCGCTAACGAAGCAACTTAGTCCACAAAATGGCTGTTCGTTATCGGTCGCTCGTAAATCGAGAGGCGCGAATAAACCTCGTTCTTCTTTAATCGCCGCGTTCACGCGAAACGGTACTTTTAGCGATGTAACCTTCCTTCCAGCTAATGCTTCAGACTTTCTCGAGCTTTCTCTAGCCGCTACGTTCTTAAACTAAAATTTTCGCGCTGCTTCAACCAGTTTCACCTGTCAGAAGCGCCTAGCGTGACGCCTAAATCCGTCGCGACAGTTTTAGATCGGGTCGACACGGAGCAACGCGATCGACCGCCTGAAATTAAACGAATCTGTAAAGCTAACGATGCCACGAACCATTGAAATCCAACAACGTTCGGTGGATAACGATATGGACATAGCTACGAGAGAGAAAGATTCGCCGTGAATCGTCTCTCTCTCTCAATGAATTCGGTTCGCGACATCTTCCAAGGGACTGCGTGAGAAAATATGGTTTCGCGGGTTCCCGGACAAAGAAAGCAATATAATCGCAGGATCGCGACTTTTTCAAAGAATGACCAGAGACGAGAGTTGATATCGCGAATATTTTGTAATTAAACAGAAATAGAGACCACGAGCCGTTGATTCATCTGCTCGTGTTGTGGCGGAAATGTTTCGCAATTAAACGAGGTTGCATCACCGTGGCAACGAAACGTCGAGAGGAGAGAGACAGAGAGAGAGAGGAGAGGAAAAAGAGGAACGCGGAGTGAAACTCACCGATAGATCTAAATCCCGTGGGACGTTGTTACGAGCCTCGTGATTATTAATGGCAACGGCCGATAATGATTTCAGGCGAATTTTTATTCATCCAGATTTTTATGTGGCGATCGCTCGCGCTTTTCTCTCGTCAAATAACCACGCGACGCTGTAGCAGGAACGCGAAATGGTCGTTTCCCCGGGGAAAGGTAGCGACAGTGCGAAGTTGGTGGCCGTGCTGCGACCCGAAAAAACTTTCTGAAACAGCGCCGCGCGACAACAGTTCTATCCATCAACGAGCGAGCGTAATTTTTTGAAATACAGCCAGTAATTACTTGAAATGTATGCAAATACTTTGTCGCGCGACGCGGCTGATAAATCTGCCGGGATCCAAACTGCAAAACGACGCGACACGCCACCACCCTTGCGCTCCCTATCACGGGCAAAAATATCGCAGCTCTGCCGGATGAATGGAAAAAGCCGCGTCGAATCGCGATCGTTTGAATTAGTATTTGAAAGCTGGGTCGCGCGAGTTTCAACGTATTCACCGGGTTCGTGATATTTAAGTTAAATACAAGCGAAGAATAACGTAGCAACCGGCGCGAGACTGTATTTTTCCTGGCGCTGTGTGATTCGGTGTGGCCTGGTGTGTAGCGTAGTCTCGCCTGTTTCCACCTGAAAGCCACGTACACACATACATAATATATTTAAAAAGGTATCACAGACCGCGCGTATGTAACACGCGCGTCGCATAAGTATGTATTCGACCCGGTTCACCGACTATGCAAGAAAATGCACGGGTAAAGAGGACGGGAAAAAAATGTGACCGAGGCGGAATAAAGAAACGCGACGAGCTGAAAACAGTGAAAGAAACGGCGCAGGCACTGCCGAGTCGAAGAGATCGAGAGAGCCAACCGAGAGAGGAGAGAAGCTCGGGGAAACAATCGTCGAATGTACGTGTTGCGCGTAAATTCGATCGCGCCTTTCTGTACGCGAGTACGAGAAGAAATTGAAAAAGGATCGCGCAGGAAACGAGTGCGGAGTCACGCGTCAGAGACCGAACGAACAACGCAAATGGAGACAGGGAGCGAGGAGAAAGCACGAAACGAAGGCAAGGTAAGACGAGGCACAGGGCCAGCAGATAGGGGAGGATTACTCGCACTCGAGAGCTAAGAGCACGAGGAAATAAAGGCTCGCGCGAGCTCGTGAAACGCCACTTTCTTCGAAACTTTTTTCCACGGAAAACCACGTGCTCGTCGCAAACAAGAAATACAATGGCTGCGAAAGTGCAACGCGGAAACGAATTAGACTGCCGTTAAAAAGCTGCTCGGCGAAACGTCGTAAAGTAGCCGAAGCAGTTGCGTGGAAAGAATCTGATATTATTCCCGAGGGTTATCGCTCCGCTTCAAAGAAACCACCTTGTGTTTCTTAGGACGATCGGCGACGATTCTGTTCGAACACCGTCTCCACGCTACTCTCGCTAAAACGTTCCCGTTCGCGTTCTAATAGCAAAGATAGATCTCTCCTACAACTTAATTAACCCTTAAACTACCCGCTAACCTTTCGTTTTGTCGTCGATCTTTCGAAAGACCGTGAAACGAATTTGCCAGCTGGCAGGTCTGTTTGGCTAAACTCGACATCGGCTCGTAATGAGATTTTGAGGCGACCAACGCCAGCGCAAGTATTGGTAGCGTTCCTTAGCATAAGAAAGTTTCCTAATCAATCAATTTCTCGTTTACACTACGAACGTCAACGTCAGCCAGCGTTTCGTAGTTTCGCTGTTGTTCGAGCCTCGGTTTAGCTCGATAGCGCAACGCGAAATCTTATTATCGGGCTACGTGGTTCCTTCGTTTCCGACAGTCGTCGTCGTCCTCGGTACCGGCACGAAACGTCAGTAATGAGTCGACTATCCTATGATTAAGGTAAGCGGTATTTGACAAGACGGAACGAGCCGTATCAGTCGGTAGCTTCTTAACTTCAACCTCTTAATACCTTAATCCGCTTACGTCATGACCAGATTTTACGTGCTCGCCAGGATTACTTCGTATACGTCGCTCTAATCGCGCCATTTTATTCGGCTTCCTTCCTTTAATTTCGTCTTTCAATTATCTTTACGATATCCTTTCCTGGCTGATGTAGTATGGGAAATTTAATTGGATAGATACCGGAAATAACTGTCTTTCGTTTAAAAGGAGATGACCGGCCGATCGCGGCAAACGTTCGCGTCGCGAACACTGTCAAAGTGAATGGATTACCAACGAATTCGAATTGTAACTGTATCAATGCTAATCCACGACGCGGTAGAACGCTGTTGCACAGCTGCTCCCATAATTCAAAGACGAACGAAAAAAAGAAAGAGAGAAGAGAAAAATACCCGCTCGTGATTCGATTCAGGGTGGTATTTACCGAATAGCCTGCAATAAAAGCGAATGCGTTACCTCTCTTTCTCTTTTTCTTTTTTTTTTTTTTTTTTTTTT
>NT_176967.1:1805149-1851934 GCF_000188095.3 Bombus impatiens
TTTTTTTTTTTTTTTTTTTTTTTTTTTGGTAAAAAGAAGAATCGGCGAAACAGAGGAAACATTCGGGGAATATTAAAACTCATCCGTCGAAACAACTCTTGACCAACGATTTAACGGGCGTGTAATAATCCGATGGTGGTCGAATGAGAGGAAGAAGGCAGGAGGGAAGACGGATGCATCCGGTGTCGCGCATTTTTCTCAACCGGAGCCAGGCAAGAGAGAGCGTAATGACTGGTTAGCGCGAACAAAGTGGCGAAGCTGCATCAAAAGAGCAGCTCGTCCGCGTATCGCGCGCGTTTAACGAGCATGCACTTTGCCTTATCTATTTTTCTTCTTTTTTTTTTTTGTCCTGTTTTCCTGTTTTTTGTCGGTGACGCGTATCCGAGCGGACTCGGGTCCACCAGGCTCGAAACTGGAATCGAAATCCACGAACAGTAGCTGTCGCGGCATGGAAATTACGACGGGCACGAACGCCCGACCCGTTAAATTAATAGTAATTAGTTAAGCGGACGTTTGGAGCAGGGAGTGCCAGTGAAAAATTGTAACGGCCGGTGATAATAACCGGCGGCAGTTCAGGACGATTTATAAATAACGCGACAGCGTCGAAGAGAATTACGCTCGCGTTTCGCTCGTATCAGATATCCGCGGTCGCACGCGACACCGGACGCGTGTTTCCTCTAAATCGACCGTTCCAGCTCTTTTACTCCCTTTCGATTCTGCCAACCCTTTCACCTCTCGTAGTCGCAGGCCCGCCTTTAACTCTGCCACACACGCGAAACGTGTGTGCGCTCGCGATGCCTGCCATACTCGCCGTGCCCGCCGGCCACTACATCGCCACTGCTGTCCGGAAGTAACTCGTGCCACGCTACTATTACTGTAAATATACCGTCTGTGTTTCGTTCTTCCCTAAGCGGCCGGAACTTTACATGACGCAGTCACGATGAAAACTGCAACCCGATTTTATGGAATCTCTCAACTCCCGTAAACCTTGTTTCCCATCGTGGCTTCTACGTTTTAACCAATTAAACAATTACCAATTAATTCCAGGATCGAATAACTCGAGAACGAACGAGCTTAAGATAACGTCGGGGCGACTTTACTGACTGCGACGTTAACCGCACTCGCGTTTTTCCTTACCTTCCGATTCAAACTCGCGCACTCTAACGTTAGATACAATCAACAACAAATCTTCGCATCTCATTGCGATCTCGCTTTACGACACGTTCTTAAATTACCCCTGACTTATTAAGTAATTACAATTAAAAAGGTATACCTGGAGATAAGGTGCGCCGTTATTTCACAGTTACTTGGCACGAGCCAGAGTATTTTCACTTAATCACGTCGATAGAGGAAAAAGTAAGAACGAACTTTGATCCTCGTGGCTCGGCAGAACTCTATATTATGTAATCATCGGTGGAGAGCGCAAACATCGACGTTCTCGATCGATGAAGGAAGATCGTATCAATTTACCAGAAGAGCGTGGCGACGGTGTCGAATTGAATCCGCGATAGCGATACAATCCGTGTCGTTACAGCGATAATTAGCAGCCGCTTTGAAGCACTTAACTCGCTGGCCGTGCTTGGAAATTCGTATCACTTTCTCCACTGTAAATTTCAACTGAACTGGTTGTCTTCTCGTTCGTCGTTTGCGACGCGATACGCCGTGACTTTCGGTCGGGAAACATAGCGGGGACGGGCACGCTATACCGGAGAAAATTTTCGCTGATAACAACGGGACCGGAGCTAACCAACTTCGCGTGTCGCTCGAGTTCTTCGCAGATTCTTCGCAAGGACGAAATAACGAGCACCATCCGCCTCTCTCGACTCTTACCGCTCCTTTTCCTCTGCCTTTTTTCGAGTTATTTTCGTCGGTGAAAGAGTTCACAGAAATTCCAACTGTTTCGCATAGGTAGTACTATTTTCCATGTAAAATCAATAACGAGAAGCTGAGAAACGACACAATGGAAACGAAACCCGAATAATTTCTTCAAATAGCTACTTCTGTATTAGCTAGCTAGCTTATAGGTTAATTTATTTAGTGTACGGTTACGGACGTCATTTACGAAGCGTACAGTTCTACGAAAAGCTAAGACACTGCTCGAAAATAGAAGAAGGTTCGCGGAAAAAGATAAGCTTCTGAAACATGAAGATTCGTCTAGACAATTCGTTTTGCGCGAGACATTATCGAAAAGAGTATTTCGGGAAATCGGAACGGTGTATACACGTACACGTAATGACGCAACTGAATGAATAATTTATCAATTTATCGATAAATCGTACGAATCGAACGTGTTGCATTACTTACACTCGTTTAACCTTGCCCTCTGGTAGGTTTCAATGATATACGATATACCCTGGTTTCGCATAAAATGAAACGTCGACAACGTGCAATTGCACTGGCAACTATTGGAAATCAAAATTTCATACGCGATACCGCATGCACTCGATAAAATATGAAACGCATTACTACAATTAGATTCGTCAATCGCGGTTTCATTACTACATCACTGTCATATGGGTAATAGCTGTCATTAGCTGGCCGTAGCTCGTGTTCTACCGCTCGAAATGATAGTCTATAGTTTGCCTCGCTCTATTCGTAGGACGTTCGTGCAGAAACGTTCCAACTGAATTAACTTGTTTCTCGTTAACTCTGATTCTGCTTGTTGAGAAACCTGCGACGCGAAAGCAAGGCGAAAGGAGTCGACCAGGTTTGTACATCGATGTTATTGAAAAAACGGCTGCTGTCAGCAACGAGAAGGATAGAAGGAAAGGTAGAAGGAAAGGGAGAAGTAAGGAGCATTCACCTTTGGAGAAACGTCAGGAAAGCGGTGCGTCAGCTCACGTCTTGACTGAGTTTACGAGGCACCATAGCCACGAGTGTATTTGCTCGTCGAAATCCACAGGATGCCGGTTTACGGGTGACGTAAACGGGTTCTAGCAGTCGGCCTGCCGCTCGACCCGTCCTTCTGCCTTGGCCTCTGGTGGTTTATGGTCTGGTTATTCGGTTGACGCGACCCTCGCCACTTTACAAGATCCGTGCAAAGCGGGGAGTTCCGGGGAAACGCATAATAAGGTTTTCCCTGGCTCCAGAGCTCGGTTCGTTCTCGTCCAACGGATCACGGATGTCTCGTTCGCTTCTTCTTCGTTTCTACTTCTAGCTAGTTGCTCGACGTCCCGGATCGGTCATTCCTGGAAATCAGAACAACGGTTGGAATGGTTGAAAACAGGAATCCAAAGCAGGATTATTTACGAAGCTGCAGCGATACTGTTTTGGCAATTTGCCTGTTGTCTAGAAATAAATTTCCCGTTCTCGTGACCTGATAAATCGCGCATAAATTTTCTGCAGGTTCGAATCATTGTTCGAAATCATTATTGGAAGCTCGCCGTGTTATTCCGATTGCTTCGACCCACTCTGCCAATTACGGGAAGACGCGTAACGAAAAGCAAAGCGGTCGCTTATTATTCCTGGGACTGTTCGATCCAGTCTTACGTGATCAATTTGTAAGTTCGCAAGGAATAACGAGTAATCGCGAAAGGCGCGGGTCGAATCACGCCAGGATACGTTCGGAATTCGAGGGAAGTTGGAAAGTTCAGATTGTCTTTCCCTATTTCCTTAACACCGCTTCTCGTAACACACTTCCCCTCGTTGTTCGATATCTTTGAGCGGCGAGACGAAGAAACAAATTGGACGTCTTCTCGCTCGTAATCGGAAACTGGCGACGAGAGTTTTACGGTCGGACGTCGAACTACGCGGTACGCCGGATTAAAGATGTAGAAACGGGGAACGAGAAACACGGCGAGAGGACAGTGCCGATCTCGTCGAATCTCGTCGCTCGTTTTTTCATACGTTACCATATTTACGCGAATGATAAAATTCGAAGAACTCGAGAAAACTCGCGCTACCGCTAGAAAGGGCTGCGATCTTTCGAGAAGCGTGCTAATCGCGGCAAGACGAGTGGTAAACCAGACGTGATAAACGTTTGCTTGAAACGTAGCTAATTCGACGGCGAATTGTACGGTGGCAAACTAGCGGCCATGACGGTGAATTTGGTAGAGAGGCAAAGTTGAAGCCGTACGTGTCCCGGGCTCATAATCGTTGATTATTTCTTTGTTGGGGAAATTTGGATAGTTGAATCTACTCCGGGGCGACGAAGTTTCAAAGTACCAACAGCATCGTAGCAGGTTTCGACTTACAATTCGAGTCGCAACTTCGAGCCGCTCTCTTCGTGGTACGTCGAAGCAGAAATTGCTGCTTTCCCCCGCCTCGACGTTTTGGAAGCATCCTGGCAACTTCTAACCACCGTTATACACATCCTAGTTCACTCGGGGGACCAAACAATTCGCTGCTATCTCTCCCAACCGGCACTCGAGTTTCAAGCTAGTTTCAGGCCTGGCAGATAAGATGTATCTAGGAAGCTGTAAGAAAGAAGCTGCGAGAAGAATACCAAAGTACCGTAATAATTGTGTCCTACGAGCGAACGAATCCTACGATATCGCGAATATCGCGTACGTTTTGATGATCCAAACGAGAATTGCGAATTACGTACGAACAGGTACGACGCGAATAGGCAATTATGAAATTACTTGCTTTAGAACTGGGCGAACGTTTTCACGAAACTTTGTCGAAATTTCGCACTGGTATAGTCCGCGTCGAGGAAACTGTAGATTCGAAGAGGTTGAGAGAAGAGAGGAGAAAGAATTAGGTTTGTTCGGTGATTCTAGAAGACGTAGGATCTCAGAGACTTCGACAACGATTTCGTTATCGTGAAGAACCGGCCAAGTCCAAGGAGTCCTTTGAGAGACGTTACCTCGTAGCGAATACACAGGTCGCACCTTAACAAGCCCGGAACCAAGGGAAAAGAGACGCAAAGGAGGACAGACAAAAACGAGAAAAACGAATGTCGCTTAATCAACGCTTCTCACTCGACGAATTTTAAAGAAATGTCGTAGAAGTTGCGCACGCTTCCGTGGCCCTTGTCTACCTCGACGAGTAAACGAGCAAACAGAAGGTATGGAAATCAGGAAGAAGACATTCCCGAAACGAACGCTTCGCTCGATAAAGTAGTTCGAGTCGACGCGTGCCGAAACACGTACATAATTCTCGAAACCTCTTTCGAACATGAATTTTCTTCGAATCGAAATACTTTCGAGAAAATTTCGTAAATGCAATTTACTTAGCGCGTACCGTCCGTTGGAAAACGTTCGCGACGAGAGTATTTCTGAAGGAATACTTGTCGAAGAGGAGAAGGAAAAGGAGCAACGAATACACTGGTCGACGAAGAAAAGGAGAAGGAAGAGCTTGATCGACGGAGAAACGCTTTGTTCGTTGATCGGCATCGGGCCGATCGACCTTCCCCTTGGTCGAAGAATAAAGAGAAACCTTGCTGGCCTGTACAATCGGAAGGCCCCATAGTTCGTGCTCACGGAAACGTGTCTAAAGCGCTTGACCATTTATTGTCTACTCGAAGATCACCGCCAGTCTGCCATCTTCACGGACAATATCTATCCTTCGAGCTTTTATCGACTGACCGATCGATTCTACCTGATTGCGACACCATCTTTGTCATACGTGACGCCTCGTCGATGAACGCTATATAGATACGATTATAGCGACGATGTCCGATGCAGCGAAGCGTTCTCGTCGTATAAGAGCGAACGGCGAAAATGCGACGTCTGTCCGACAGCAGATTGCGCGAAACGTATCGAGTTGGAGGAAGATTTCTAGAGAGCGAAGAGAACGACAACGCGACGCGTTCGACGATCCTGCGGTATTCGATAAAAGTTGCGAAAGCGATCCGGCAGGACGGTGTGATGATTTTCTAACGTTGGAATAAGATCCAACATCACGTAGGTCAGATTCGTTTTAATACGGTTCGGCCATTTGACGACGGAGGTTCCTTTTCCGTGAAAGCTGGACGAGGTCCAGCCTGAAGCAGGACATCCACTAGGGGCGGACGTGCCTCGCCGTAATTCAAGCGGATAAGAGAGAAGGTGGTCCCGGGTCTTGGTCTGGGCAGCAAAGTCCACAAGGTGGCGGGTACATAGAGGACGCGAATGAGAAAGCCGTGTAAAAAGGATCCCGGGGATTAAGATGACAGAGGCCGCGATGGAGCACGGTCGGCCATGAACGTGATTCCTACTCTGGAGTCGATGGGTATACTTCTTGGAAGAACCGGCAGCCACTTAACTCCTTCGAGATCGATCCTTCTCAAGGTAAACTGTATGCCGGACGTGACGTACTTCGTTCGAGCCCACTTTCCTTCGGCCGCGTTACCGTTTCTGTCTCTCCTTTCCCGCCTGCCTTCTCCGGCTGTTCCGATAAAACCAAGCCGATGGAAATCCAAAGTTTGATTTATCCATCGACGATCTAGAAAATAAAAAGATAATACCCAGAAGCGGTTGATTGGCACGCGGTCGTGAGAAGCGGCATCGCGAAATCTAGCTACTATTCGTAACTGGTTCTAGACGGAGAATGCTGGCGCGAAGAAAACGCGATACCTGCTGTTCAACTTGCATTCGCTTCGGTTCGTAAAGCTCGTCGTCGTCCGCGACCGGTTGCGACGACGGTTTTCAAGCTAGGCGACATGGCACAAAGAGACACCGGTATGTCGGAGAAGGAATTTCAGCGATAGCGCCGATACGCCGTGCTTTCGATATTTCCGCATGTTAGGGGAACACGAAACCAATGAAATTCGTGGATAGTGTGCTTAATTAGGGCGCAAGTTCGGGCGATCGCAACAAGAATTCCATGGTGGGTTCGAGTTAGCAGGTACCGGACGATAAGCCAACTCGTTGGATTGGCCGGTTGGGGCGGGGTAAATCGAATCGAGAGGAAGAGGGAGCGCGCAGGGCGGAATAGCTGCCGGCAATTATAACGTTGTACGAGGCCCGAGCAGTAAATAATGGGTTTTGGGCTTGTCCGGTATTCAGCCAGAGCGTCAATCACCCTCAATCAGTTAGCGGGCTGGCTGCGACCTAAATCAGAGGGTGCGAGAGGGAGGCTGGCGAACGAGAATACGGCCGAGAGATCGAGATAAACGGAGGAGGACAGAGGGACGGACGACGAGCTTGATATCGGACCCGGTGAGTGTCAGCCGATAAAGCCGGAATGACAAAGAGGGAAAGACGGCTGGAAGACAGCTCGGAGGATGATTGAAAGGATGGCGGCTGGAAAAAGAGAGGGAAACGACAGCCAGGTATTGCGAAAGTATCGCGCGGGATCCGGCCAGCCGGCGTTCCGTGATCGCCTCTTTTCAAATGTTCGTTCACTAACGTTGAACGTGGACGTGTCGCGTCTACGGAATATTACGTTCGCCTCGAACCAGACGAGATCCGTGTTAATAAATTTCATGCATCGAAAATCCGACGATGGAAGGTCGACTGGTTAATCGCAAGTTCGAAGCCGACTAATCAATTAACGCGAGTCGAGGTGGCGCGCTTGCGAGTCGTATGAAACTGCACGTTTCATCCTCATCGCCTTCCCTCCTTGTCTCTTTCGTCTAATCTCTCCCAACGAAATTGTACGAGCTACGAGTACGAGGCGATCGCATCTGGCAAACGGCACTGTTCGAATTGAACCGCCGTCGACCTTGTCGAGTTATCGTACGCGCGCGTTATCGTTACTCCGACCGTATTGAATTCGCGACCGAACCAACCTACCGTATACGACAATCGAGAAAGTTGTCGCATCACCCCGACCCGACGACTAGGTCGCTTTCGATTCCTGTCCTCTCGCACAATGCTCGTTATCGGTGACGCAGCTTCTGTCCCGAAAATGGAAGACAACGATGAATATTGCAACACCGAGGAACGCCTCGGTGTTTCCATCCTCCCTGTCCGGCACATACATTCTCGGTTCGTTATCAGTTGGAAAGGTTTACGCGAATTAGTCACGACACGCTGAAATTCGGCGTGCAATCGCGCCAATCTCGTTTCGATAGTTTTAAAAATGATTCCACTTGGTAAAATACGCGAGCGAGAGGAAACGCGCGGCGCGGCTTACGTTCGCGAAAGATTCGATTCAAAGGGGAACAATGTAGATCGGGTTTCTACTTGCTTTCCTTTAAAACTCTCGCTCCAGGCAAACCGTTTATATCGTTCTCTGTTCCCTCCTGAGAATAGTTCCGCTGGTAGACGGTCAAAACTTCCTCCCACGCGGTTTCGTACCCGGTGTATTCTTTTCCGCGATCGACCAGCCGCGATAAGAATACCGTGCGCGTTCGTTCGTCTATCGAGCTTTAACCTTTCTTTATCGAGCAACGAAGATAACCTCGACGACTGGTCGTATCTCGTATCGAACGTGAAATCCTGCAAAACGACTCGTCGTTCCTGTCGAATCGCTCTTTCAAATCCCGATTCGTCATAATAATTTAAACGCTGTCCGTGATATTCGATTCCTGGGGATGTCGCGCACACTTACGCCTCGCATGCTCGATGAAACTACATTATGGCCGAATTATTCGGCGTAAAACAGTAAAATGTAAAAAGGCTTGACGGGCGAGACGAGCTGGGTGGAGCTTTTAAAAGCTCTCTTTAATCCCGTAGTCTCTCGATTGACCCCCCCGCTCCATCGATTTTCATCGACTTTTACGCGCACGTTTCCGTTCTTGCCTAACAGCTTTCGTTTTGCAGCTCGATCAATCCATGCTGAAATCCAATTGCTCGGATGCACCGGTCGTCGGAATAAATTCATTTCACCCTTTGATACGCAGCAAAGTATTTTGCTATCCGCTTTCCTTGCACGGTCGGTTTTAATTACGAGAAAAGTTTAAATTTATTTCGAATATCATCCGCCTCGGTTTTCTCTCGCTCGATAGTGCAACTTTTGTTCCCGTGAGATACATAGTACCGAGGAAACGTGGAGACGAACAGTCCCGGAAAAATATCCTGCAATCGATCCTTTTCGATGAAACTTACACGGTAATAGCTTTGAATTACCTAGAAACTGTGTTTGCACGTTAATGATCGGACAAATAGAAGCGCTCGTTTCGCGTGTGCGCTCGCTAAGCTTAGCTCCGCGAGTTCCTCTCTTTCGTTTAGAAATACTAGAAACCGTTCGATCTCGAACGCTTGAATTTACAAATAAAAGTAAATTACGAATGTCTATCTTTGTCCACGGTGGAATCAAATTTTCCATGGTAAAAGGTAAGAGCTCGTCGTTCCTTCTAAAAATTACATCTCCGTGTTTAGTCCCGTATAGTTTGCAACTAACGGGCGTTAAACGAACGAAAATTGACCAGCGGCTAGTCTACTTCAGCCAACTAACTGTCGCTTTGTAGCAGAGAGCGTAGCTACTCGTTTCCGCTACAAAAAACCGAAATCCCTATAGCTTGCAGAACTGTCCAGTGATGTACTAAAAACGAATCACGATATCAAAACGATCTCGTTGGGAGCATCGTCGTTCAATTTATACCCTTTCCGTGGAAACGCTATCCCGGTCGATGGTTCGGCTTGACTTCTGTCTAGCCGAAAGTGGAATCTCGTCGGAGGCGCGATTTCGTTTGACTGCCATTATCGATTCTCATTACCGTGTGTTCTCGGTGCACCTGTTTCGTTTCCATCGCAAAGCCGCGCGTCGAATTTTCCCCTTGCCGCGTCCTTCCTTCCTTCTCTTTACTCTTGCCAACTATCCCTCTCGGCTATACGGCGAACTTCGCGTAAGAACGAGTCAACAACACAGCCAGCATTTTTACATTTGCATGCAAATAAGCGGGGATCGTGAAATCTATGTGGCCCGATCTGTGTAACAACCCGTGTATACGTAAGCGAATAGAGCATCCTTCGTTCGCAACGAAACTCAATTACGTTTCGTAATCGTAAAAAGGTTCTGACGAAGAATACAATTGTTAAACGAGTCGATTCGTATACGCTGTCTGTCGCGAATACGGTGCCTTTTTCTCTCGATTCCAAAGTAGAACAAATCCATCGAAGAGGATGCAGTAAGGTAGCGCGTGAGTTTTCCCATTACGTACGTTGCGCGTAACTGCGACAATTTGTGTAACGCAGCGAACGGACCGTAAAGGCATTCGGTTGCGCGCATCGATCGACGAGCAACGTAGCACGGTCAAACGTCTCTGTTATCACGCTTCTAGCCTTCCATCGACCGTATCTACGAGATGGCCCCTTTAATCGAGCTCGAGGCAAACTCGAGAACTTTCCTCGTATTGTCGTTGCACGTGTAACTCGCGTCTCAGCCTCTTACCTCTCCTCGTCGTTCTCGAGCTGCCAGTTTCCACCGAAGAACCGAACGGCTGCCACCGTGGCGCAGCATCGCGTCGTCGCAAGCTTTTTTCCAATTCGTCACACCAGACAATCTATGCACGTAAGTGCAGCATGCGACGTCGCTCTGCAAGACACATCGCTGGTAATAGGATAATGCTGGATGTAAACGGCCGATGGCACGCGTCGAGGAGGCACATCCTCGAATTTAGCGTCTCTGTTATCGGCCGTGCTGTAGCTACGCTCTTCCCGAATTAAGCCATGGTCCCTTTAATCGAAGTTGACGCGAGCTACACCATCGTTCGTCGTGTCTTCGCGCTACACCTGCTGTGTCCCTTTACGTTAGCGAAGCAGCCGGGAACACGGCCGTTCGTTTGCAGATAGAAATCAGCTCGTCGATCTCGTTAATCGTTCCTGGCGCCAACACACCCTTTACTAGATTGTTCTTCCAAGTCTCATTATAGAAACTGGCCGTTTCTCACCGGGCGAAATACGCGTTAGAATCGTGTGTCGTGTAAGATACTCGGAAAGATGCGAATTCGAGGTGACGATTTTCGTTAAAAGAGCGTGAGATAGTGGCGAACGAGGGATACGCGATAAACGCGAATATAACTCCCGCAACACAATTCAAGTGGATTGGTTCGAGCAACCCTCCTCCACCCGCATGTAAATAGGTTTTAATATACCAACGCGTCGTACTTGTATACCAACACTCGGCTTCCAACGAGTAATTTCAAGCATTTAACCTGCGAGAGGGTTTGAATGGCTGAAAGGGCTCCTGCTGGGTATAGGGGACGCAAGCAGTCGGAGAGCAGTGTGAAATTTAAAGTCTTCAGAAAACAACGCGCCAGGTGCGGCGTTATTTGCGTTAATCAAATGCCTCTCGAGCCGCTATTAGCACGCCGTGTCTAATCCGTGAAGAACGCCTGGAAAATTCGATTACGGATTCGAGCGGCTCGCTTTTCTGCTAAATTAACCAGAGAGGGAAGGGAGAGAACGAAAGAGGAAGGGAAAATACTCACGCGCATTTCTCTTATCCTTGGTATTCGTCACCTTAGCCGAGCCTGATTTTTATTAAAATCTCTCGCGCTACCTTTCTGCCCGTGAATTATCATTCGAAATGCTAATCAACATAAGGGAGTTCGTAGTAAATAAATTAAACGAACATGCCGAGCGGAGATAAAAAAGAAAATGAGCATGAGTTTGCGGATGGAATGTTCGTTTTTTTAAAGGGTCTGTAGAAAACGGCCAAGGGGGATGTTCAACGTATTCTATGAGAAATTACGAAAAATAATCCTCGAAAATTATCATGAGAATAGCTTCATGGTCGCGCGCTGAGGTCTACCCGAACAACAATGCCGTCTGGTCCTATCTGCATAACAATGTTTAGCCGTGAAAACAAAGCTCCGTGACGTACCGGGTCAGCGCCGCGCCGGTAAAAAAAAAGGTGATATATTAACTAGACCGTGGTTTTCGACAACTTCGTCGAATTTAAAGTCGAACTCGTTCGTAATCGTTCCCGTGTCCCAACGAAAGGAACTTTACTTTTCTCTCGACGAACCTCGATAATTTCGGAGATGTTAGCGAGCGTTCGGAAAGGAGAGTGCGTGTTGCACACGGATGGCGTGTTCACGGGCAGTAACCCTAAATATTAACACGGGCCCCATGCGGGTGAATTGCCCACCATTACCATCGCCACCGTGCTTGGTCATTAGCGTGGAAATATTGAATTTCGTTATCGACCTGCTATTACCGGACTGACCTGGCCACAAGAACGACTATAAGGACAAGGAAACTACAGTGGAAATCGAACGTGTCGGACCGAAACGCCGCTCTTTACGTCGTCGCTCGTGAACGTCGTACAACTATGTTCGATGTTACTTTGGGATATCTTTTCTGTCGCGTAACCATCAACGTCGACGCGTTGAACGTGGAGTCTTTTAAAATTACACGGAGCGGTGGAACTTGATGGAAGGGAGTGTGCGCGCTACGATGCAGGCAGAAACGCGAGACGAAATATTGTAATAAGAGGAAGAGCGATTGTCTGATGAAATTTTGTCGGCGCGTGTTCTTATCGACTCGCTCGTCAAAGGATGACTCCATATTTGTCGAGCTGGCTTCGTCGTCTTCGTCGTCGTCGTTACCGCCGTTTCAGTGCTTTCTGGCGGCGTCTCGTGCCGAGAGAAAGAGAGAGAGCAGTTTGTTCAGAATTCAATTTATGAGCTTTGCTTTTCACGAGCTCGCATCTACAGAAGAAGATGGGTTTTTATTTAATGGGTAGCTCGTATCGCGAACGTTCAACTCGAAATATGTCGCTATTACGGAATAGCAAATTGGAGCTAGAAGAGGATTGATGAGGAACAGGAGGATGGTTCCAAGTATAGTTAGACCGCAATTGCACGCCGTGATATCGTGTGTACGCGCAGCGTGAGAGCTTCGGTGAACTCGTGTATTGTTATTCCCCTGTTAATGTTAGCATCCACCTACGTACGCGTCGGGCCACATTCCTCGTGCGTACACACATCTCTCTCTCTCTCTCTCTCTCTCTCTCTCTCTCTCTCTCTCTCTCTCTCTCTCTCTCTCTCTCTCTCTCTCTCTCTCTCTCTCTCTCTCTCTCTCTCTCTCTCTCTCTCTCTCTCTCTCTCTCTCTCTCTCTCTCTCTCTCTCTCTCTCTCTCTCTCTCTCTCTCTCTCTCTCTCTCTCTCTCTCTCTCTCTCTCTCTCTCTCTCTCTCTCTCTCTCTCTCTCTCTCTCTCTCTCTCTCTCTCTCTCTCTCTCTCTCTCTCTCTCTCTCTCTCTCTCTCTCTCTCTCTCTCTCTCTCTCTCTCTCTCTCTCTCTCTCTCTCTCTCTCTCTCTCTCTCTCTCTCTCTCTCTCTCTCTCTCTCTCTCTCTCTCTCTCTCTCTCTCTCTCTCTCTCTCTCTCTCTCTCTCTCTCTCTCTCTCTCTCTCTCTCTCTCTCTCTCTCTCTCTCTCTCTCTCTCTCTCTCTCTCTCTCTCTCTCTCTCTCTCCCTCTCTCTCTTTCTGATACATTCATCGAATGTGAAACTTTAGCCGGGAATCGAGACCAGGTCGTCTTAATTACGCGCTTAGGAGCCGGTGCGCTTCGCAATCGTTCAACGTGTGCTTTAAAGCTCATAAGCCACGGGTTCGACGTATGAACAAGTTGCCGTCGCCGCTCTCACGAACTTCCTGTTCTTTGTTCGTACAGTGCGTACGTAGCATACCGTTCGAGGTAATCATCCTCGTTCAGACGATTTCGTGACTTGCTACAATATTCGGATTAATAATTTATCGAGATGGTCGCGCTTCTTTCCAGATTAAACGGCCTATTAAATATTCATTCGACATTTTTCCGCCGTTACTTTTGCGGTGGATCGTGGCGCAACAAGCAGACGCGACGGTGGAAAAAAGGACGCAGGAACGAGTGGAATGAAAGAGAATAAGAAAAGAGGGAAGAAGAAAAAGATGCGAGCCTAGAGGTGAGAGAAAGAGAAAAAAGAGGGCAGAACAGTGACGCGGATCAACGCAGAGAGCACTCGGCCGGCAGTAGTACGTCACGATAGCGTCAGTCGCAACTACGCGTCCCGTTCCGATATGTCTGACTGCATGTCGTTATTTCTACTGAAATTCGTCGCACCGTCCGTAGGCATGACTACGCGGCCGCGCACACACGTGTACGTACACGCAGCTCCGGAAATATTCACCGGAACCAACTTCCATTTCGACGAGACTCATTGTCGCCGACAGCACGAACGTGAAAACAAATAGCAATCGTTGGGATACGAGTTATCGTATACAAACGTTCTCGTCATTCCTGCCTCGACGAAATGCTCTTTTCGCCTCTGCTACCAGTGGCCCCGAATTCCAAGCGGACGCAATAACGAAAAAAAAAAGACGTTCTTCCTTCAAATTTATCGATGTCACGCGTTTCCTACTTTTCACCGTCGAACGACGCGGCACGCGACGACTCGTCGTGAAGAATTCCTTCCATCTTCCGATAACTCGCGAATGCAAATGAAACTTCTCGTAGAGGAGCAAAGAGGAACGTGGTATTTGAAATTCAGGTTAAAGCCGCGGTTCGACCGACGCGCAACAAAAATTCGTGTGGTGCACGGTCGTGGTAGATCGCGCGAGTAAAAGCCCGGCAAAAGCGGATGAGATCGGTAGAGTAAAGTTACCGAGTTTCCACTGTTTTACTTCGCGGTCTCGGAAGAGCGAGCAGCTAACTGCGTTGATAGCGACACAGACGCATGACGAGTATGTATCTATGTATCGTTGTTGTTTACCCTATACTCGTACATCGTTTATCATTTTTGCGGGACGAGTTTGAGGATAAAAAATGAAAGCACGATACCAAACGGAAAAAAGCCATGTGGCGCGCGACTAACGGACTGGAAATCACTGACAGTATTTTTAATTGTCCACCTCTAATCATTTTTACATTTTTTAACGAACCGTAAAGGGTTTACCTTTTATTCTCTTTTCACGCACCCAGTACTCTCGCGTACGGTTCTTCCACTCTTTAAAAAGGGAATATCCTCGTGACAACAACAACGCGCGTCCGTGACAACAACGCGTCCAGAGTAGGGAATAGAAAAATGCCGGTCGTAAAATGAAGAGAAAAGATGCAGAACGAAATAAAGATGTAAAATGGAGGAGAAGAAACGGCCCGAGACGGTCGGATAAAAGTATAAATTTATAAAGCTCGAAGACGTCAGAACGATAAAGTATGTTCTCTGTGAGGTAAAACAACTCCACGAGAATGTCACAAAATTAGCGTGGCAATAAATAAGCGGACATACAATATTCTTGAAGGAAACGTAAGCGAAGTAAATGGTGGATGGTCTCCATTTATTTCGCCGCTATTTATCCTTTGCCCGGAGGACATGCATCATTTTTACGAGGAAAACGCGAAGCCAGGGAACCGCGGAGAGCCACGCAAAAAGAAGCAACGCCGGTGAAGCTTGCGGTGGAAAAGTAACGTAAATGGGGCAAAATACTGAAAAAGGACCTGCATGTTTCCTCTGTAATTACGCAGCGGTGCATGGAAAATAGATCGTTGTCCCAGTGGCTCGTTCGCTCACTCGAACGATCTTAATCGACGACGAAAGATCAACTCGCGCGATCTTAACTTTTCCTCGTACTCGCGGTTTCCACTCTCTCCAATAATCTTGAAAGCTTGAAACTGTGATTTCTCCTGCCATTAGATCGAACCCGGAGCGAACGATATCGTGGGATGTCGCTGCGTTAACAGGCTGATTGATAACTTCGTTATAGTTGAGCTACCGGGATTACCACGGTTGCCAGGGGTAACCTATCGGCTACAAAGTCGAGAAACTTAATTAACGAGAAAAACCTCGGAAGAACGGGTTGTAAAGTGGATCCGTATCGCGAACCGAGACCCGTATATTCGTGCTGGTGCTATTTACCCTTCGCCCGGAGGGTGTGTATCATTTTTACGAGACGAGGGCTGAACAGAAGGGTAGCCGGCACGTAAGAGCGAAGTGGAGGAGAGTGACAAAGGTGAAAAAGAGAGAGAATGAGAGAAAGGAAAAAGGAGAAGTAGGTCGCGCAGGAACAGCGAAAGGGATCGAAGGGAAAGGTCGCGGAGGTGGTAGAGCGAGAAAGGGGCGAAATATTGGAAAACGGGCTGCGCGGCGAGATAAAACGTTTCATAAAACAGACATCGATTCCGTATTACTCGGTGGCGCGTCGACGTGAATCGAGCAGCCCGTCGCGTCGCAAAGCTACTCGACGAGTGGCTGAAAAGTCGCTGTAACGAGTACCCGACGAAGAAAGATACGCGTTTCCTTATTGCATCTAACCGTGTTCCCATACCCGACATTGCGAACGTCCCTCACTGCGCTCTTATTTCCTCTATTTTTCGACCCCGTTTTTCATCCTTCTGTCTATCGGTACGATCCACCCCACTCAGAAAATCCCATCAAAAGGAAGAATTCGCTACGACGACGACAACGACGACGATGACGACGCGTTGACGAGACACTACGCACACGGCTAATCGGAAATTTTTCGAAACAAAACCCCCATTCTACTAAGATATATCGTATTTGTCGTGATTTTTCCATTTCGAGTAAAACAATATTTGACGACAAATATTTGGCGCGCTGACCTATGGAAATATCTCGTAAAAATTCGTTCGACGATATTTCAGATTTTTACAACGACTAATGATACGTTTGACGAGATAAAAAAAATAATAGACTCGACGCTAACGATCAACGAAATCGATCGAATCGAATAAGCACGATTTAACGCCGATGTTCGCCAATTCCAAATCGTGTACGACGAATGCAGAAACTTTTCAGGAGCAAATTCTTTTACCGTCGTTTTCTTTCCGTTTCTCGTCTCTTCGGACATCGTTGAAAAAGCTTGTACGAGCTAGAAAACGGACTGTTCCTAATTTTATGGATCGAGTCAAGATGGCAACGTCGTAAATACAAAGAATCGCGAGACCTCGTAATTGCTGTATGATGCATTATATGGTACCGGCTAATGCTACATAATTATGGCACATTAAACCTTCGTTCCATAACAGTATTTCACTTGACATTTTTTTCATCTCTTTTATCGTCCGCTATAACAGGGGCGCCGATTCAGGCGTTTTTAGCGGCGGTATATTCATTTAATGAATATCACAGAGCGAAATGGTCAGACTGCGGTTTAACGTCCTACGCAACTGTTTAAGGATTTCGTTGAATTTTCAAGACGAAACATTACCGACGATTAACCAGCGAAATTGCAGGATTTCGAACCGGCTCCAGTAGACTGGAGCTTGAAGCACGTTTATGAAATTTACCCCCAAAAAGAAAAGATAAAGAAAAACTAAAGGAGATCGTTAAACGTTCGTGCAGGAAGGAACGTGCATGCCGTGTATTATTTTATCGTCTTATTTCGATCGTTATTTTATTACGGGCGCGCCGCTCTCTTTTACCAATTTGCCATGAAAAACGATTAATAATATATTTATTTAAAAACACGTATTCCGTGCTACGTGCGCAGAAATGACGTTGAAGCCGAGCGAATAAAACATATAAAAGAGAATTTCGGGAATCACGAGGTGTTTTAGGAATTAAAGTACGCGATGAAGTATTTGCAAGCCGGCGTGTAAACGCGTAGCGATGTATCGTACGATGTGGCGCATCGATCATCGCGAAATTTCAGCGAAAAAGTAATTGAGACGGTATTTTTGTGAGGAAACGACGAGAACGGCAGAACACGCGGAAATTTTCGCCATATTTTAATCCGTTCACGATACACGACACCCTAGGTTCATCAATCTCCGCCGTTTTAGCCATCCCGTCCCATCGTCTTTCGTCACCGATCATTTATTTCGCGATTCGCTTCCGCCTTGTATGCGCGACTGTCACCCAGAAATGGCCACTCCACCGGAAAAATTTTATCAGACTACGGTTGCTCGGCATGTTTAAAAATGATGCTCAGACATTTGCCGTGTCAACGAGTACATTAACGACGAGTTTATCGCTCGATCCTCGACGTCGCATAATGTGCCAAAGAAAAATGAAATCGCGTATCCGAGCTTACCGAGTAAACGAATCTCGTTTCAGACATGATACAGCTTGAAATTTCAAGTCTTCGAGCGACGCACAATCGCGCGAACATTCCGTAGCTCGTAATAATTATTCGCGCGTAATGAGCAAGAATATGCCGCGAATCGTAACCTCTCGTCATCGTAATAACGAATTGAGAAACTATGTCGAATGGACATTTTATAGAGCAAAAACTTGGTGGATTTTCTTCGACGGGAACATTCTCGTGGCGCGACGTGTTATCGTCGTTATTGCGCGCTGTCGTTGAAGGGGGAGTAAAAAGAATCCGGTCGAGTAAGGGATAAAATCAACACTAGCCGGTGTTCGGTTGACTCGCGTCGCTTCAAATGATAGCTTTAAGGAAAGGTAAACGGTTTCTATGTCGTGTTAAACATCGTCCGCGAGTGTACGCAGCAAGAACAATAACTCTGAACTGTTTCCTCCACCATGTCCAGCAGTTCGTTAAAGATTACACTGTGTTGCTCCGCCAGTGATATCGATACTCTTTGGTCGAGACCAATTTCCGTATGCGAAGGTAAATAACTGGTTGGAAAAAGGTCTGAAAAACGTCGAAAATGTATAATTGGATACGCGTCGCGTATCGATAGTTACGTACATATATTAGAACGATTTGATTTGGCGTAATTGATTTTGCCACGGTAGTTTTTCCTCTATCCGCGTGTGAAAGCTGCAAATCGGAAATGTGAGATATCCGCGTACACGAAATATCAAACAATACAGCATTGGTTTAATTGCGTTATCTCTAGTCGGCCGCACGTTGTACTCTCGACCGACGATAATTATTTTATCGATTTGAAATAATTACATTCTCTAGTAGGTGAGTAATAATGGCCGCGGTCAGTGGCTGGCGTTCGGCGACCACCGCCTGCCTCAATGAATCGCAATGGAAAAGACTTTTTCGGCTGATTCGGACCACGTTCCACCTCTGTCCTTTCCATTCGTTTCTCTCTGTACCAGCCGGGCCTCTTACAATGAAACCTGCACGCTCCACTCGAATTTCATTGGCTAGAAATTGCGATCGTTTCCTACATACATATCGAATACCGCAGGCCGTTCCGCGAATTCTTGCCATTCCACGTGCAAGTCGGGCGTCCCAGCGTAGAAAAAAACACTACGACCAGCTAGCAAGAGAATGGGCGAGAAACAGAAACGACAAAGACAAAGCGGTCCGACAAGAACTTTCCACGGTTCCATTCAAAAGGCTCTAGGAATGCGAACCATCCTATATCGAGTATCTCTTTTCCTTCTCTCCGACACTATCGGCCGCTTTCCATCAAACGCTTCTCTATCTGTACTGAACGTACCACTAGAAAGATAAAACCAACCTCCGACCTTGATTAAAGACTAAAATTTCTCTAGTTTCTCGCTATATTTTTAAGGGCAATACGTTTTTGCATTACAGTGGAAAAACACGTTCAAGTCGATGAAATAGCGTGGAATACGAGCGTCATTGATCGCGACAGATTACAAACAAATATACGCGAGCAATAACGATTATTATATTTTGAACACTCCAACTACTTACCGAGCATTACCGATCCTTCCCTTTCCCCCTTGCCCCTTGTCATTACCACCGAGCTTCGATAAATGCGAATCGCGTATGTATTACGTTAAGCACTTACGATATTCCAATAAATTTCAGTGTCGATTTCCACCTGGCAAACACGCGATTTTCATTGTTCGAAGCGACGCGGTGATTATATCGGTCGAACGCTAAACAAACGGGGTCGGCTTGTTATTGATCTCCGGGGATTCTTTTTTACTCGTTCTAGGATCGATGCCAGAGAGAAGCCGGTGACCAAAGCGCAACACTCCTCGGATTCCGGGGTGTTTGGACCGCGAGCATACTTCCGCACGGCATTCCCGAGTCCTGCGGTCCTCGTGATCGAGGACATCAAGAGGCATGACGCGGCCACTTACAGGTGCAGAGTCGACTTCCGCAAGGGACAAACACGTAGCTTCCGATACAACCTCACCGTCATCGGTAAGTCTTTCGTTACCATTTTCAATATTTCAATGGAACGCGGTTGATTCGTTCGAGTTCACGTAGAGTACATATTTTTCTATGTCCGAAATACCATTTTTGTTGCTAAAGGCGGCAGCAAGCGACGAAAGAGTTTGATCAAGATCAAAGCGGCGCCTTTAGGAGCCGGTGAAAGGCGCGGCGTAATTTCTGATGTCAAACAAATTTAGCGGGTCGTTGAAAAGGACCCTCGAACGACGTATTACAGACGAAAAAGCAATGTATAAAAAGAAAAAAAAGAGGGAGAAAAGGAGAAAAAGTCGATGATCACGGCAGGTCTGCGAAGAAGAAGGTACATACGTATTTCTTCATTTTCAATGAGACCAAATATGTATGGCAATCTCGACTGTCGTGTCGTAAACTAGAACATCCGGTAGCAACGCCAATTGGTGTATCGATACCCAGCAGGCATTCTATCCTTTCAATAGCGGTTGAACCCAGGTTAAAGTATACTTGTAAAGAGGACCCTTCTCGCATTTGTATCGATTCGCTCGTCTAGACACCCGATTGATTTATTAATTTATTAATTCTCTGCTTAATATTAAAAGGATTAGACGAAGTAGCATTCTCGACGGGTTATATATATCGCACAAGTACGAATCTAAATTTAATACTGACACGAATTAAAAACAATTGCGGCTATTTCTGTACTTGGTTTAAAAATATTCGACTCGAGCACGAAAATGCTAGGAAGTAAGTTACTTGTCAAGAACCAAGTTTAAACTTCATTAATTTCATTTCTTGGCGAAATTCGCGAAAGGCACAGGTACACGTGCATTTTTCACGACTGGTATTCTGACCTAATTCACGGTCCTTGGATTTTTACGGGCGTCAAAGCCAGCTTACACTACGAAAATCTACCGCTTGGGCCAATTACCTGACGCGAACAGCGTTCACTGTGTGGTCAATCAATGGTTACCGGTGGTCACTTTCCTCAAAATCATTTCTACCGACTACCTCGCCACTGTGGACGCTTCTGGAGACTCTCTTCCGGTTCCAATTACTTCTGTGGATAGCGAGTTCAAGCTCGATCACTGATCGGAAATAATCTATCACTCAATGGGTTTCCTTTCGGCCGTACGTTCGTAGGGTGACGCTGCGTGTAATGAAATTTGAGACTCGAGGATCAGATTTTGGGAAAGAAAACTTCGATAATAAAATCACGATGCGAGAATAGCTGTTGAAGAAGCTAATCCCAACAATAGCAGAACGATGAGAGAAGGAATATCGGTAAAAAAGAAGAAAATAAAGTGCAAGAGGAAAAATGAAGCTTCTCTACGATCTTTTACGATTCCGAAAAGCGTCGAAATTGAAGAATGGAAACTCCGAAGGAAACGAAGCCGAACTACAAAGGTGCCTACACGCAACTCTGATATATTGTATACGTACGTGCAATACGAAATATATAATAATACGAACAGATATACGTTCGAGCGATGGAATCGATCGGGAATCAGGCGCAAGATTACAATTTCGCGTTACGGCTAACGCGTTCACGTCGTTCTTCTTCCGAAGATATTCTCGCATTTCCATGGTACGCGAACAAACACATGCTCCACTTACGAAGCGCGCGCTTCGCGTCGCCCCGTTACTCTCGACGTCGAGTGAAAAGTGCAGTTCTCAGCGGGCTCTAAGTCTGATCAAACAAATGGCGACTGTTGAAAAATTCATGAGCCAATCGAAGACGCGCAACCCTTGCTCCGACTCCGTGCTAGACTCCGTTCCGTATTCCGTGGCTCTATCGTCAGCCACGTGGATCTCTCATTGGCAATCTCTGCTGTTTACGCTTTTTCTTTTAATCCTGGTAACGTGATCACGAGCAGAGACTATCGGAATTGAAAACCGTTGAAAGTCTCTCGAGACGAAGATATTCCTCGTGTCCGGTTGTTTGACGGTTTCGTCTGTGAAAAATCCAAAAGCGAACGGAACGTGCTATCGATGAAAAGAACAGGATCGAGGGAGAAGAGAGACGATAATTCTGGAAATAAATTCTGTACAGGAACTGGACAGGTTTTCAGGAACGAAAGGAATCGAGCAAGTATGCGTCGCGGTCGATCATAAAGTCCACAAGATACGAAAGTGTAACTTTCATGGATGCTCTTCAAAGCAGTCGCTAGTGAAGTACCTTCGAATCTCGGGATATTCCATATAGCTCGCGGCAGGAATATAACCTGGAAAATCCTAGCACCGATCCTTCGATACCGGAATCCATCTTTCGCCGCAATCCCGTACCTTCTTCCGTTTCTAACTCATCGATCGAAAGTTAGAAAGCAAACGAAGACGAGAAAAAGCGACAGAGAGGGAGAGAGAGAGAGAGAGAGCCAAGCGATGGAAAAGAGAGTAGGAATGAAGAAGAGGTAGCGATGAAGAGAAGTAGAAAAATGCAAGAAAGGGGCGAGAATGGTATAAATGTCGCAGTGCAGATTCCGAGAAAACCTTCGGGCTAACGGGGAATTGCTCGATCTTTATCCGTTCGGATTTCTGCGTTTTTACACGCGTTCAGCTACGCGCGCATCTTCCAGGAAGAAACGTAACGCGATGTCTTTCGATGATTTTCCTATGCTGAATGCACGGATCGTAGAAAATTTTCGTAGATGCAGCTGGCCGAAAGAGCGGGACGCGCGATGGTTGGATGCGCGCGATATTCTAAAAAAGAGTCACGGAAGAAATTTGCCCGGCTGGAAAACCGTCCGCTTTGAGCAAGGTATTTTCATCAGAGGAGATTGGTTCCCAAGAGTTCCTAGATTGCGTCCATCCACTGGATTTTCCCTCGTAACAGGCGTCCTTCCGCTGCCCCTGGTCCCTCGACCTACGTTTTTATCGGTCATTTCCCTTTCTTTCATATCCTGCTTCCACTCTCCGCCCATTTCCGATGATACCCGACGCCGATATGCGTATCCTTGTATACTCCGACCTCGGACTTTTTCCTCGAACAGAGGAAAGCGAAGAGTTACTTGTTGGCCTGTATCGAATTTCCCTCTGGCGCGTGCTATTGTTTCTTTTTCCGCGCGGTGGATCAACGCTTTCGTTGCCGTGCGAAAATCGAGTAGCTCACACTTCTCTGACTCGTCCATTTCGGAAACGAAGGGATAAAAACACGGCGCAGGTGGGACGGGGCAGTCAAGAGACGGCGGACTGCCCGAGAGTTTAATGAATCTCCGGGAACAGATTCCCGGTACGCGAATATTAGTTTTCCGATTGCCGCGCAACGCGTATCGTTTTATTCGTTCTTTTATTTCCAGCTGTAAACGTCACGGAAACAAACACACGCGAGTCTGCTAAAATTCGATTCTACAGGATCGCAGCCGCGTTCGTAGTCGCCTACAAGGAATCGTAAAAATTCTGGAAAAAGTTAGGAATCGCGCGACCAAACGTACGACAGTTGTTTATTACGATTTGCGGTATAGTAAGGCAAGAACTATGATAATTCGCTGACAACGTTTCCTCGTGCTTTTTTTAACCGCGCTGCGGAAACCGGACAAAAAGAGTCGAGATGGAGGCAAAAGCCACTCAAGGTGTAACTTAGTCTGCAAATTGCATCGCTGCGTTGTAAGCTGGTATTAAAGAAACGGAAGAATGTACTTACGCTAAGCGCAATTTTCCATTAGGGCGGTCACGAGCGACATGAAACTGTCGCGTACGGCTTCCCACGAACAACGCCAAATATCGTTTCCATCGCAAAAACAGATTCTATGCCATCCGATCCATGAGTCGATGAATAGCGAGAAAAAAGCGCGTGCAGCTTTCAAAAAGTTTGAGGATCGGTTTTAATTGATTCTCTCGTACGTTTGTTTATTTACGGATGAAAAACACGTATGGCAGATAAATGGACGCGTTAAGCCGCTTGGAAACACACGTCGAGACTTACCTCCTACCACTCGGTACTCACACGGTGGCTAAGGCCCGAAAGTAAGCTCCTTAAGTGCAGCGAGTCAAGCTGATCTTCGATCTCGGTGAACGACACGATAAAAAGTTGACACGGAAACTTAACTTATCCGCCTCCTTTCGGTGATGAAGGTTGATGATATGTGTACGACTTAATATCGGTACAACTTTACGCAGAGATAAGCTGACGGAAACGAGACGAAAAAACGTGGAAACACGAAGAGCGCGTCGATCGTTGAAGTGTAAACGCCATCGGCCGATCGAATCGGAACGTAAAAGCTGTTATCTTTGGGAGTCGAGTGATCTAGAAACAACGACGAAAAAAAAAACAATCGATCGCACGCACACGGATGGCAAATTTCTCGACAAGAAAACAGGGAACGCGGAATCGGGCGTCATGTGTGCCGGAAGGTCTTTGTTTTTGCTGGGCGGAAAGGTGTCTGTGGCGGTGGCGGTGATAGCGACCATGGTATGTGTTGACGCCACAGACGGATGTTCTGGCGTAAGAAGAAGCGAGAGAGAGAGAGAGAGAGAGAGACGAATAGAAAGATAAAGAGAGAGAAACAAGAAAACCCGGCAGGTTGTCGAACGAGAGAAACCGTGGATCTCCGAGATCTATTCCTCCAGCCGCGAGCGCAGGGGTGGAGATGGAAAATTGTAAAAGATGGAAGCGAAGCCTGCTGCTGAAGTGGTAGGAAGGAAGAATAGAGATCTGCCCTCGTTAAGGAAATAATCCGCGGCTTAATTAAATACAGCGCAATTAGTTCTGCTTCTATAGCTGGATGGTAGCTGTGTGCGTGCGTACGCTCGCGACGTACAGGGTGTCTCGAGCGATTCTCAGTCGTTGCGGAATTTCACTCGAGGGAAAGAGACGAGCGTGAAAAGGGTGGCTTGCTCCGCGCTTTCAAAAACTTCGAGAACCGGAAAACAAGAGAAGCTTCCTTTCTTTTTCTATTTTTTTCTTTTTTTTTTTTTTTTTTTTTTTTCACGCGTTAACCACACGGAAAATCGTTCCATTCTCTGGTGAAAGCAGCCTCTCGCGGCGAGTACGAACATTTTGAAACGATCCGTATACGCGAACGTATCGTCGTGTCTGTCCCTGCGTGGGTGCAGGGAATCAAGAGAGGGTGAAACAGCTTTTCTCCCTTGGTTTCTCCAGTAGCAGTGTGCGTGCTCGTGAGCGCACTAACGCTTACGCGCTCTCCTTTCGTTTCCCCCAGTTAGCTACTGCGAGTCTGTCGTTTTTGCAAAAGTCCCGGTCTCGCGTATTCACGAATTCGTGTCAAACCATCGTCTTCGTCATCGGAGAAGACTGAGAAATATAGAGAAAACGAGAGAGAGAGAGAGAGAAAGAATAGGAAGGATCGAGCAGATTAGGTGGTCGAATTAGAATTTCAAAAATCCACGCGAAACTTTCTACGTTAACTCGAGTCAAAGTCGGTCGAGGGAAAAGGAAAGGGGGAAGAACTGCGCATAGAAATGGACTGGGCTGGACAAACCCCGTCGTTAAATTTTCCCTTAATTAACCTCCCTCTCTTTCGCGCTTCTTGTCTCCTTTTCTTCGTCATTCTTTTTCATCCCCCTTCTCTAACCTTCCACCTTTTATTTTTCTTTCTTTGCTCGACCGTTTCGCTACTTTGCTACTGCTACGTCTCGTTTTATTTCTTCCGACTGTATTTCACCGCACCTTCTTCCGGTTGTATTAACGTTTCCTCTCGAAAAGTCTCTGTTTGCATTCGCCACGCGGAAAATTGTCTCGACGTTTTTCCCCAATCGATATCTATTCGATCTACGACGCGATTACCTCTTAACGTCGTGGCCTAACGAAACCGTGCACTAAACGTTCGTCGTTCAGCTTCGCCCGCTAAAAAGTCGATCCTTATGTCAAGGGCAAATATCGGAAACGAAACGAAATCGTCTCGGAGAGGCAGCTTGTCGAACGGACGAAATTCGAAAGCGATTTCGTAAAATAGTTGATTTAAGGACGAAGCGAGCGTTGCGTCGGTCGAGAGGGAAGCCAGTCGATATCGGAATGATCTCGAAATTGAAAAGACCCAGGACGAGAAGAAGCGCGCATCGATGACTCGTTAAATAACTCTTCTTTATTCCAACAAGCAGCAATTTCACTTGAAAAGCGTTGAGCAGCAATTTTTTCCGGGCTTTTACTCGTGCGCATACGCTCCTCTGCACGTACTATGGGAGTTTGTACCGAGGTCGGCAACCCTTTTCCCAGCCGGTGCAGGTGTAGGGTTATGTGCTACGCGCCGACTAATGGGGAAAAATAGTAAGAGAAGAGCGGGCGAAAAAGAGAAAGAGAGAGAAGGTAAAAGAAAAAGAACGAGGAGGCCTGCAAGGGAAAAAAGTTGGTTGCGCGCTATCGGCCACCGGATAGCTGTACATAATCGAGCCTCTCCGTGGCGAGGATAATTAACCCCCACGTCCGTTGTCCTCTTGCGAACCGTATAAATTGAATCGCGAGTACTTCTCCTTTCTGCAGTACTCTTCGCTTTTCTACTCGCTTTCGATAATCCGGCCCTCGGTTCCGCGGCATTGCTAATGCTCCACCGGCGAGGCCACTGGCAAATCGAATTAAACCGGCGATTATACGCGTGTTCGCGTTCTTTCTTCCAGCGAACCGGCATCGCTACACAACGAGCAAAACGAGAAGCCAGACTGAAATAAAGGAACAAATAAAAAAGGAGAAGAAGAGAGTTAAAGGAAGAATAAAGAAGAAGAGAAAAAGAGAGACCGAGATAGCATTTGCCGTTCACGATCACAAAAGACTGTGGACAGCCGAACGATCGAAATTTCCATCGCGGTCGCGCAAGGAGTCGCACTACCGGCGAAATAGTCGGCGGAATGAAAATGCGACAAGATGGGCGAGCTCGTACGGAATGCGACAAGGGTAAAAAGGTGTGAATGTTGGCTTGGCCGAGGGCCGAGGGTAAAGGGACGATGAGTTGGAAAGGGGCTAGCAAAACGGGGTCCGAGATCGGAAAAACGGTCCGCGAAGTCGTATGAATTTATGACCGGCATAAATCCGCTCTCGCGCACCACGATTTTCACCGAGGCCTTCGCACTTCTCCGTTGCCTCCAGAGCCTGCATCTCCCACGGCGAAATTGGAAAGATGCTGCTGGCGCGACAGGGTTCCCGGCAAATTTATTCAACGTCCGACTACGGCGTTTAAGTGCTTCGCCATCGCGTTGTACCAGATTATCAGCAAATCCGAACAACACCTTGAATTTCCGAATACACGAGAGAATCTACGACGAGATACTTGGTACAAAACTTGCACCGCCATCCGAGAGAATTTTCCACGAGCCAACGAGATTATACGATTAAAATTTTTGGACCTCTCTAAATTTTTGGACGACTTTAAATATGTGCTGGCTGGATCGTAATGTGGTCTGGCAGAGGGAAAGAGAGAGAAACAGAAAGAAAGAAAAAGGCAGAGAGAGAGAGAGAGAGAGAGAGAGAAGTAGAAACCTGGAAGATCGACGATCGTTCGCTAGAACAACTGCAGCTACAACTGTGCAATAAAGGAAAAGACATCTTAAATCCTAGAAAATATACTCTCTGCTATCTCGGGTAAAAAGATTAAAGCTGGAAGAAGAGCCGTGCGTGCACGGCAAAAGCTACGAAAAATTACAAACCGTTTTATGATTTTGCCCGGTTGAAAAAGGACGAGCAACGTCGAAAAAATATGATTGTCTGGTGGCACGTAATTATCCAATTCCTATGCGGGCAATTCAAAAATGTAGATTGACCGTACGAGTGCGCCTTTAATCGAATAAATTTAAAGGTTGGCAAATTCGAACAAAAAACGTGTCGTTATTTATTTCCAGTTGCTGGGGAACTTCTACAAAGCAGCTACCTCGATAAAGTATGTCGTTTCTTAATTGCTTTGTTGAAAAAGAACGCGAATCTCGGAGGATGTACTCTTAACTCTATTATAGTACGTCGTGACTGGTTAAGTGAAAAGAAGCAGCATCCAGGGGATAAAGGGGTGGAATCAGCGAGGAACGCCGATATTTAGGAGAAGTAGTTTTACAGGAATGCAGCCCATGCTCGATTTCCGGAGCATTCGGAGGACTCCTTCCAAGCCGACGCTTACTTCGCACTCCGCGCGATCTTGGTTCCGGCTTGCTGAACTATGTGTGTGCCGACAACAGGCTTGCGGGCTAACAGAGCGTTAGAACGAGCGAGTGTTGTCACCCGCGGTGTGATAAACTGCCGGTCGCTAACTACGCGAATTATTCCAAGTAGAAGGTACTGGCGCGGCGGAGGCCGCCGCCGCCAATGCGACGCTAGTTCCTCAAGAACTTTCTCTCGCAGATTTCGAGCCGAGCTCGTGGATACGAATGGCAGAATAGAAGACGGGCATCCCTCGCAGAGCTTTTCAAAGCTTTCAGGTTCGCGAAGAAACAGCGATTGCTCCATTTCGAGAAGCTTTTGCGCGTTGTACTTAAAAAGAATTCTATTCGGAGCGTGAAATCTCGTTATCCGGCCGAATTAAATAGACGAGATTGCGGCTAATCGCATCTTGATCCTAATTTGTATCTTGATCCTAACTCTTTCGTTTCCTTAAAGCTTCGTTAAGCTGCGCCGATTCTGCAGAAACAGATAATTGCAAACGGGAGAAAAAGCAGCGTGCAATTAGTCGGTGTATTTGCGAGAGTTCCGCGTGAAAACGGTATAGCTGGTGGTTCGCCGTATAGTCCACAGAGTCGATGTTATCGAGCAGTTAGGTCGGCAAGGGATGTGTCGCGTAATCGAAAGAAGGAGGCCAGCGACAAAATGGAATCGACATTCGGTGCATCGGTTGCTTGAAGCATACGTGGGTAGCCAAAAACGACCGGTAATCACGTTAGTTTCCCACGAGAAGACCCGTGTGACTCCCAAGTGTGAGTATTGCCACCTGTTTGGCCGTACTTGCAACTGCTTCCCCGCTGTAACCGGTGCCACGACCAGTTCCGCTCTCGAATACGAATGTAATTAGTGGGAAATTGAACGAGGGGGAAGAAACCCTTCTGCAGTTAAATGAATGTCCCGAAGATTAATGGCCGTCATTGATCGTCGAGAATCGATCGCGCAACCAGGTACATAGGCTCTTGGATCGATGGAAAAAATGATCCAATCTCGAGATTAAAGAACATTATCGATCGCTCGTTCGAATATTGATTTCTCGGTACAGGATTGGAAAATTTCGATCGATCAACCGGAACCGTCATTGACGGGGGTTGAACGTCGATCGAGAAACTGGTTCGTAGCGGTGGTCATCGTAGGATTATCACGAACGATCGATACGTCGGAACGCATCGCGCACGAATACCAGACGGAATGCAGATTTTATCGGACGGATTCTAGCCACAGCTCGTGATTCGATAATGCGGAATGCGCGATTCGTTGTTGCATCGACTGAAGAGAAAGTTGTTCCGGAAGGCAGGCGAGGCTCGCGGATGCGCCGGCACATCGAGATTCGTACGTGTGTCGGTTGACGAATATATGCTACGTCGTCGTAGCGTAATGTTTCGCAAATATTGACGTAGAAATCGGCTCTTCCATGTTCCGCCCCGTTCTGGCCCCGTTTCAGTCCCTCCTACGCGGCGATCTGACTGCAGACGCCTAAATTGGCCCGATACATCCGACGAACGTGGAGCGGGTACATAACTCAATAAGTACACAAAATTTTCTTCGCCGTACTGCTGTCGACGAATATTTCACCGAGGATACCGTCTTCTACGAGAACGCATCCAACTCTGTCTCCGCTCGAACGCCACGTTACCGTTCGAAATTCTTCCGTCCTCTGATCCGCTTTTCATCGGAACCTGTCCATGCTCGCCAATAATCATCAGCCTTTTTGTTCATCGCCGCGTTGCTCGTCCGGTTCTATATGGCTTTTATATCCTCAAATTATCAACTGCAATAGGATGCAATAGGAGGTGCTTGGAAACGGACTGTCCCATTCTGATCGTATTCTCGCGGTAACGGTCGAGTTTCGAAGGTCCAAACGAACCTCAGGTACCAGAGCTGACACAGTCGAGCACAATCCGCACGGATGCAGGCGTTTACAAAGTTCCGAGTCTAACAAGATTCTTAGCGAGGAGTCTACAGCTGCCCCGTAAATGTCTCCAAGTACGAATCCTTCGGATATAAAGTTCAAAGTGTGCTTTCAACAAACTTCGAATACGTCCTTATCCAAGACCAAATACGTTCCGATTCAATCCTGTCGGCGTTTCAGCGTACTGGCCCAAAAGGAGAAAGTCCTCCTTGCTGCGCGAATTCCAAGCTATTTTAACTTTTTAGTCGCGACGTTAACAATGCTACGCAAATATTTTACCGTCGTCGGTGTAGCAATTTGCAAGCCAAAGTATTCGTTAATTACGAAGAGGTTCAAAGTTGTTCGCGCAACAACGGTGACAGCGACAGCGACAACGCCGGAGAAAATCCTGTTTCGGTCGTAATAAATACGGATTCGTAATTTGCCAAAATATCACAGTTTATTCCTGACTCGGGTTTCTCGGAATATTACGATCGGAAAGCGGTTCGCAGGAGTTCGCGATTGCAGCACTTCAGTAGGACGCGATATATCTTCGAATCTGCTAATACGTCTGATCTAACAAGTTTCTTACTGTGAAAACTGCTTGGCCATTCTTCCTCTGGCACTCTTCGCCACATCTATTCCCCAACTCCTATCGATATCGTCGCACGTGCCCACCAACTTTCCTCGCAGTGACTTTCAATACGCTCTTCCGCTTCCTGCAGAAGCAAGAATCGCCGATATCTCTATCGATCGTGGAAAAATAAGAAACGAACGAGAAGACGTCGAAACGTTTATCGCGGCGAGGACACAGCGTAAGTTACCTCTGTGGTATATCGATCGCTCGGCCAACCGAAGAATTATTTCTGCTAGCAAGTAATCTTCGATTTCCGGTTGAAGACGTACTCGCCGAAATAAAGCGCGCACGACGCGATGGGTCGCGTCTTTCGAAGGAGAAATCGATGAAAAGGAAACGGAAACGAGACGAGAAATCGTTATGTAGTCTGGCTGGTAGAGGAATGGCAACCACTGATTCACGGGGTGAGGCAGGCAAAGCTAGAAATCTGACGACCGGCCAGCAGATTTTAATATTTGCAGCCATATCTCAACGGGGTGAACTTTTGCCGGGAGAAATGGCGAGCTGGCTCTCACTTAAAATCACTTTATACGAATCGCGGCCACTTTTTCGCCCGTCGTTTCGTATCCCCGAACCGTTTCCCGACCGTATCCCCGCTCTCTCATTCCTTTCGCAGACCCATAACCCATATCCCATGGAAACTCGCGAAAATCCATTTCGCTCGCTCGCTCGCTAGCTCGTCGACGACTTCTGGAAACACCCGCATTATTCTTACCGACCCTTGCTTCCCTTTGCATTATCCGGACGACGTATGGTGTCGGATAACGTTTCTCTCGAGAAATGTCTGTTGCGTCACCATCCACAGCCAGCGAAAACTGGAGGGGAACGAGGGACTTTTTCGAAATTGAAAAACCTCTATAGATCGCGTAGATCGCGACCATCGCCCTGTCAGCAAAAATTCTTCCTTGTTTTTCGGCCTGTAACTCTCTTCCCTCCCACACCGCCCCCTTTCTTCCTCGCTTTTATCCCATCTATGTTCGGAAGGGGTCAAACGCCGTGGCAAAGATGGCGTGTTAAGCGATTCGTGGTGATTTATAGAGGTGAGCGTCGAGTTGGAGGTAACGCGAACTCGTTTTCTCACGGTTGCGGATATTCCAGGCCGATAAAGGACCGCGAAACGTCGAGGCACCGTATCAAGGAATCGAAGGACAGCTATTTGCCGACCAACGATTAAACACTTGGATCGAAATCTGCGGGCCACTGGCCTTTCAACTTAGTCGAACTTTTACAAGAATGCACGTCACTGTAATTAAAGAACGATCGGTCGATCGAGGTCTCGCTGCTACGAGAAAAATAACCCTGCCAAGAATAGAGCTGTTTCGTCGGGAATCGTACAACGAACCGTGTCATCAAATTTTCCGCGAATCGGCTATCTTCGAGATATTAATTATTTACTTTTACCGTCGAAGTTAGTTTTTCTGGGACGCTGCGGCAAAGCCGCGCACCGCGTCGAAACGTTCTCGTGGATAGAAAAAGACCGATCATATTTTACGATTCTTTCGGACCTGTTAGTGCGTCCCTTAATGATCGAATTTGGCGCGTTAATCGAAGATTAATCGGCCAGCGATACCACGCGGTGATCATAATTCAATCTCTGGTCTCGATAAAAACGCACAACGTACCGGATCCCATTTCGTTCGGTCGGAAAAGAAGGTAAAAGAAAGCGGTTCAGATGGGAGGAAAAGAATAAGTCGAAATTAACGAGGATCGGTAGCGTTAGCTTCGTTTCCGTGTGCCTTGCAATATCCGGCCTCTCTATAATTAAAACGTCCGCCGTTTTGACTTATCGGCTGCCGGTACGGGAACGATCGCTCGTCCAAAAGAATATACGAATTGGCGGAAGCGTGCACGAGACATGGCAGAATTCCCGACAAAATCCACCTCTCCTCTCTGTGCCGTGAAATCGTCCTCGTCGTCGACGTCGTCTCTTCCTTCACAGAATTCCGGCTAATCAACGTTGTTCCGAGCGCTCTACTAAGACCGCGTCCGCATCCAAAAGACGTAAGCTGCAGCCGCGGAAAGATGAAAGGCAACGCGAGTCTTCTTCCTAGTCATCGAGAATTCCTAGCCATCTTGCCTTTTATACCCTGTCAAACAAGAAAGCCTTTTGTTCGTTGACCTCTTCTTCCTCGTCTTACGACCTACCACCCCCAAGATCTCCTTTCTTTTCTAGTCGCCCGCTCTTCGTAAGACCTTTTTGTTCCCGTAGCGTCGCGTCGTGTCGAACAACCAACTTCTTTCGTTTTCGGAACACGGTCCCGACCGATACGCTTCTCAAATTAGTTTCCACCAACTAGTGTTATCGATTTAATTTACACGTCGCCATAAATATTTCATTTGCGTCTAGACAATGTTAAAGAATAACACGGCTGTTCGCGAGTCGACCTCGAGGAAACTGCTGGCCGTAAAAATTTAACAAGCAGCTTTTGGCGTACTACCGAGTAATGGAACGGTCATCGTCAGGAAAGCAGGTCGAATCGAGGTAAAAAGGTAGACGATGGAGCGGAAAGAAGGCTACGGGATGAGATACTGGAAGAGACAAAGACCACCGTTGATGTTGCGAAAGGATCTCATCGGATCCGCATTTATTTATCGTCTGAGCCAATTGCAAAATTGTTCGTCCGATTCGAATCGGAGACGAAATTAAGATTCATAAATTTCGATTTAATTGCGAAACAAGCAGTAAAGTAAAAACTGTGGATTGCGTTAAGAACTTACTCGAAATATACAAATTGAATGAAACTCCCTGCTGAAGCGTTCCAAGTTCGTTGTATTCGCGTCGGTCTTGCCGACGGCGTAAAACGGAATTTTCGTAAACTCTCGAAAGAAACACCGAAGAAATTAATCTCGGTAGTCGCTCGGTTTTGACATGCAACCAAAAAAAAAAAAGAAGAAAGAAGAAAGAAAAGGAGAAAATGACGACGGTGTGTACCGACTTGTTTGGTCAAGCAGTGCTTCCTTGTTCCGATCTTTTCTCCGTAGAAACACGGGTAAAGTATGCTGCGACGACATGTCGCGTGACATCGGTACGCGAGGTACGCATGAAAAATGCTCACACGCGCTTAAAAACGTCCCTGGTTCTGCGTTGCCGGCATACGAAGTGGCATTCGGCAAACATCGCGCGGCTTTTCAACTCGCCCGGAGCTTCAGGCTTACGAGGCTTATTCAAATCGTCCGGAACAGCGGAGAAGATGAGAACGGGGCAGCAGCTAGAAGCTGAAGCAGCTCGCTAGCCAGCTTTCCTTCTTTTTTTACCGGTTTGCTCCCAGTCTTCCTGGGTCTCTTTTTACTCCTTTCAGAGACAACCACGACCGTAGTACTTTCCTCCGCTTCGCCTAGGAGCTTGCGAGACGAAACGGAGAATAACGCGGATGAATATCTTGCGTCGCCATTGCCATTTCGGCGATAGCCGAAATACCTTCGTCAATGGCACTTTCTATTCCTCGAGTAATTCAACTATACAACATTTTCCAACGGAATGCAAAAGTAAACTATTTTATCTACGACCTTTCGCGCTTGTCCAGCGCGACATCTTGCATGTTGGTCATTCCGACGAGTTCCATTGGAGCGTGGTCAAGTATTTTAAAACCGCACCACGATCTCTCGACGAACGAATGGCACGGCCGTACACCAACGGTTCGTTTGAATTTTCGGAGGGTAGTGAAAACTCGTGTAGTTCGCGCGATTCGTGAATTTAACTTTTCGACGACGGCAAGGGAGGATGAAATGGACGATGGTGCAAATTAATTCACGACCTCGTGACCAACCAGTCTAGTCCACCTCTTGCCATTGAAAACTCCGTACACGCTGTTTCTTTCGGGCTTCGCATCCGCTTTGTCATCCGGATATTCCGAACGGACATCGTTACACCGCTTCGCTGGTCCGGTTCGACCGAAACGCCTTGGACCGTTTGATTAACGACCGAACGACGACATATCGAGCAGACGAAACAAATTGGAAAGGAAACGGCAGACGTCCTTTTCGATACGATCTTCCTTATTATTTTTATCGGTCGTCCGATGATACAGTCGGAGGTAGACCACGCTCGATGTCGCATCGTGGTGACGGATTCGAGCTGGAATTCTCATGGAGAACTACGTTCTCGCTATCGACTCGAACGACGCTAGCTGCGAGCTGTTAACGCCGAGAAAGGCAGTGAAAAGGAAGAGAGAGAGAGAGAGCGGGACGAAAGAGGATCTAGTTCGCGGAGAACGACGAGCTCGAGGCTGACAAGGAACATGAACGATGGGACGACGTTCCCGTCGACGAATTTGAAAATAAAATTTGACATTTTTATTGAAATCCAAGAACGAGGTATCGTACTATGTCTTGTCGTGCCGTGACAGACTATGTATACACCAACATATACATAGCACATCCTTCAAAGACGAAAATCTTCAGACGGTTTAATAGTACCCGCGAGATGATGGATTTTAACTCGAACGTTGCTTCCCAAGGGATGTAATCCATTAGAAGCTAATTTTTCTAGGCGTTCGGCTCGTTCGCTCGTTCGACTGTTATAAATCGCGGAAAATCCGACAAAAATCCCGAAAATACCGAGTTTCGTTAGTCGAGGGAATTTTTCGAAAATTTCAACGTCGACGAGAAGTTTTCGGCATGGACGTTTGCCGAACGTCAGCTAGGGCGAAATTTCAGCACGTCGTGCTTTCAAACATCCACGTGAAGGTAATTATTAATCGAGGAGGAAAGAATGTCGTTAACGAAGACTCGCAAGTTGACCAACCGACTCTGCGAAAGTTTCGCTACTTGTAACTTTCCGCTTTTCTCGCTAACGTGCTTTGCATCTACGCCAACTACGAAAGTCTAACGTGACGCGCGACGAGTTCTCCCGATGCTATCAAGAGGTAAACGCAAAAATTGTTATCAGCCTGAATCATCCTACTTTCCTACGTTTTATAGCTTTTTTCTTTTTCTTTTTTTTTTTCAAGTATGGTCGCGCGTTCATACGTATATTTCCGAGCAATACGACGTTACCCTGGAGATTAAAGTATACTTAACGTAAAACGCATTCATTCCCGCGAACAATTTCTCGCGACGATTTTACAATCTAATTGTTCCGGTTGCTGCCATAACGCGGCGGATTTCCCGTGAAAAGGAATACGTTAATCGTAGGACCAGACCGAGTACGGATATTCGTGTATTTTCATCTATCCATTCGCGAAGGTATGTATACACCAGAGCGAATGATTTTCCCTCCGGTGGAGGCAGAATTTCCGCGCGTCTCTGGGACCCCTTTTCCCGGGAGTGTTCGTGCTCGTTCCTTTGGAGATCGTCGCGCGAGAGGATAATCCAAGATTGCCGCAGACAGAAAAAAAGGATGAAAAGCTGGGAAGAAAGACGGCGAACGGCGGAGAAGATACTCGACTCGAAAAAGGGAAACGAGAGAGGTAGTAGAGAGAAGGAAGAAGGCAGAGCGTAGAAGTCGTGGCAGAATGGCGTGGCTTCTGTCGACGTACCTAACCGCTAGACGGTCTATACTACAAGGGTGGTAATTGTTCGAGAATCGATTTATCTCGTTGTAGCGTAGAAATCGCTGTCGCCTTAACCAATATGGTACGTCACGGCATGGACAATGATATTCTTGTCAATAACAATTTACCTTTTGTATGCACGGTTCGATCTAGGCTATTCTCTTCAATCGAATGCACCAGGCAGCTAGCTGTTCTGGCGGCGGATTAACGGTAGCGCAAAAAATAAGAAGAGAAAGAGGACCGAAGGTTAGAGGACCGAGAGATAAGCTTCCGACGACGTTGATCGAAACCCTGGCTGGAGACTTTATCGCATCGGTCGGTAGATGGAAAAATATTTTGCGCTAGTGGAGGAGGAGACGCGAGGGCGTCGGAGAATTTATTAAAGTGTTTATTTAACCGCGCATTTGTTTGTTGGTCGAGTTTTCAGATACTGGAGAACAATAAAAATGCAAATAAAGAATTGTTCGAGCGGGCGGCCAATGGTAATTATTATGCGCGGAAGTCTATTCCATAAATCGTAAACTGTTCTCGCCGCGTCGATGAATAATGAAAAAGAAAACATTTTAATTGATACAAGAGCGATAATACGTATTTGATAGTCGGCTATCGATCTCGACCGTCTAATGGATCTCGTTCGGATCGAATGGTAGGAAAGTCGCCACACAGAAACGAAAGGAAGCGAGTAAGCAAGATTAATCTGGGGCAAAAATGTGGCGATATCGTTGTCGGAGAATCCGAGAGCGGAATAATAAGCGAATTTTTTCGTGACATGCAATTTCGTTTGCGAATGCCATCTGAAGGTGCGATCTAGCCTGCGGGAAACGAGTCGGGGATCCCGATAACTGCGAGCAATCTGCTCCATTCTCGGCTAGGTCAGTGGGTCGTTCGCATCGGACCAACGATTTCCGTCGATTTCTTAGCTGCGCGACCGAACCGGCTTTCGTTAGATTATTTTAAACCGAAAAGTCACTTTGACAGATCGGCGCCAGAATTTAAAAAGTGTCGCAGCCGAGAATTAATTGGAGCGTAACGAATACGAGGCGTCCATTTAATCTGGATAGGTCCTTAAATATTTAAAAAGCCTATCCAGCGGTAACCGGGCCGTTTACGGGGTTGATCAAAGCCGGAGATCAATGGAGCGGAGGTCTACGAGAAAGGTCTGCGTGTCGATGAGCCAGAGAGAGAATCTACTCCAATTTCTACTCCGGCGGATCTTAAAGCTGTGCTGTCCGACCACGAGACTCTCTCTCTCTCTCTCTCTCTCTCCCGAGCAATCTGCTCCATTCTCGGCTAGGTCAGTGGGTCGTTCGCATCGGACCAACGATTTCCGTCGATTTCTTAGCTGCGCGACCGAACCGGCTTTCGTTAGATTATTTTAAACCGAAAAGTCACTTTGACAGATCGGCGCCAGAATTTAAAAAGTGTCGCAGCCGAGAATTAATTGGAGCGTAACGAATACGAGGCGTCCATTTAATCTGGATAGGTCCTTAAATATTTAAAAAGCCTATCCAGCGGTAACCGGGCCGTTTACGGGGTTGATCAAAGCCGGAGATCAATGGAGCGGAGGTCTACGAGAAAGGTCTGCGTGTCGATGAGCCAGAGAGAGAATCTACTCCAATTTCTACTCCGGCGGATCTTAAAGCTGTGCTGTCCGACCACGAGACTCTCTCTCTCTCTCTCTCTCTCTCTCTCTCGCCACTTACGATAATGTTTCTGCTCGTCTGACACCACTCGGCTATTACTATTGGGGAACCATTCCCTTGAAATTTAACACGCTTCCCAGTTGTCTGACTTAATAGTGGCTCCTACCATCGATGCACCACGGTATTTCTCTCAATAGGGTCTGGCAATTGACGCGAAGACTTCCATCACGCGAATCTACTGTGAAACGTATGGTAATGCGAGGCATCGATCCAACTAATATATTATAACGGTTCGAGTTTAACGTTATATCGCACTGCGTGTTGGCGTACACGCGCCTACGTCTCGTTTCCTCTGTAAGCGGCAATTGCTATTCCCTCGGTTAGGCGCTCAGACGATGCCGTGTAATTCGCAGGTTTTTCGTCTCCATACGAAGCGACGCGATGCGACGCGACGGGAAATTCTGGCAACGCAACGATCCATCCTCGTTCGTCGATCTCAATGAACAATGTCGACGCGTCCAAGCGCGATCGCTATTTCGCTGATTCATTCGCCGCGTATCGACCGCGGAAACGAGAGGTTCGATGTTTCGGTAATTAGTCGAGTTAAAGGAAATTTCCATAACAATGTAAGAATTATGATGTTAAATCGAGCAGCTATAATTCCCGTAGATCACTGGACATCGTGTATACGCGAGTATCGTGGTAACGAACGTTTTGAATTATTATAACGGAGCTGGATCGGACGAATCTATTTAACGGGTAATCCCTCATATCCATGATCGCGTAACTAGTATCAAAACAAATCCAACTCGCGTTCCAACGTATCGCCATGATATTCTCACAGTCGCTCCCTCCTATTTCGATCGTATTCAATTTTCCAAACGCGAATTTCCAAATAAATCCCTGCGAATGCGTTCAGAATATTTTTAATTATCACACCGTGAAACGTTTCGCGCGTATACAGAAATTACAACTTGCTGTCGTCGCGTTGCGTCGTTCAGTCGGCTTGAACGACAGTTTTTCGCCATGTTTTAATCCGTCGCGTCTCTCCGATTCGGATAATACGAGTACAACGTTTCGGATGAAAATTCGCGGATGTATTAAAGTTTGGCAAATTAAAGAGAGAACGTGCTTTACTTTCCAGTTTGAAGCCCATCGCGCGATCCTGCGAATCGCATTGTTCGAAATCGAACGACCGCCATGGCGAAATAAAAAGCTGAGCGTTTTGTGCGCGGTTACGTAGCGTTGCATTTCCTCGCTTGTGAATTCGGAAACTCAATACCCTTCTGAAATAAATGTTTCATTCGTCGTTGCTAATTTTCTCCCGTTACACTGGCTTCTCTCGTTACGAGATTCAGCCTTCGGCGCAATTTCCCAACTACAAGTAACAATCGCGTCCCGCTAACCGGAAAAAGGAAAAGGTGTCGCCCGATTGTTTCGCCAACATTTCCCTCGGTTAGGATAGATGGACGATAGTTTCTGAGAACGATCTCGGATAAACGCGTGCACAGGCTCTGGCTGCGTGTACACAGTGGTTTGTAATTAACTCGATTAAAATTGCGGCCAGCGTGTGCACCACCTCCAACGTCCCTTCGTTTCTCCACCTTCGTACACGAACTAACTATTTTTTGCTCGTACGTCTACCAACCGTACCGACTACCCCAAGTTATTTCAGCTTCGTATCTCCGATACGAATCGGTCGAAATTAAAACATCCATAGAGATTTTACAGGCACGCGTACGTTATGCGTTTTAATCGATTAATTCTATTTAATCATCTTGAACTTGGCGTCTATCTAAAAGCTTCTACAGTTATTACTTTTCATGTGCGTCATAACGAGTGAATTTCTCATATGGAAATATAGAATGTACATTGGCGATGTTTAAAATTGAACTCGACACTCGAGGTGGTAGGAAGCTGCGCGCGACTAAATTGCTCGACAGCTTGCAACAGAGAGAATTGGATGACCATCGCTGGTAACGGTGGATACGCGTAAAGCGAGGCAGCCTCAGATATATGCGCAGCTATGCTACATAGGGGTGCCTATTTTCCAGCCAGCCCTGAAATTATCGGCGTGGTCTGAGCGAGGTCCATTGATTACCACTGGTAATTGCCATTACAACCTCCATCTCCCGGCACCACTTTGCTCTCCTCGCTACTCGACCCGCTACGATCTCTTCCAGCACCGCGAACGTCTGGATATTCTCTGTATTGGCATTGAAAGTCAACCGTTATCGAGTGCGAGGCGTACCAACCGTGCTTCGCTTCGTTTAAACTTTAAATCATCGTCTACAGTCTATGGATCTCGCGCGCTCTCCAAACCTATTTATGTAGTTTCGATTCGTTTCGAAGAGAATCGGGAATTCTTCTTTCATCTCTGTTACAAATCGCCATTACATTCAGACAACTGAATCTGCAAATTTATCCGCTCGCTTAATGGAAAGATGCAGACAGCGTCGCGATAAAGTCTAGTACCTTTTCAATTTCGAACGAGAACCGAGTCTATTGCTGGAATTCTTGAGCAACGTTTAATATCTCTCATATCGCTAATCGGATGAGGCATACGATCGAATCGGTTAATTGGATCGGAGATCAACCTTAATTTCTCTGGTAAATTTTGTTACGTAATATTGATCCCGGTAATGTTCTTCTTTCGATGTATTCATCTTTGTATGAAAATTCGACACCCTGTCTATGCATATATAAAAATGTTGCTATATCGTGTGACCGGTCTATTCGAAATATCTGAAATTTTTATTTTCGATAGAATCTCGATCCAGACATCGAACGAGGATTACCTGGAATTCGATATCCGTTCGAAGGACGAAATCGTGATCAATCAATCGATTGGCAGGCTGACACGCATGGCCAGAATGAACGGCGCCCTGTTTTCATCGATATCGGCAATTATGGATTGAAAAGCGACCATAAATTCTCGTGAATACTTTACACGTACGTACCAGTGCCTAGGCAGTGCAGGCCAAAGCAGAGATAAAATTTCATTGCGGTCATAGAAACGAGTTTTCGATGGAGTTGCCAGGGAATTGAATTTACCGAATCTCCCAGCGCTTGATTAAGCTGCTTTACAATCCGTTCATCGATTTCCCTGCAATTCTCCATTTCGAGGAAGCTCGCGCATATTACTACGATCTCTCTCCACGGTTAAATCTAAATCGCGACGATTTCGAAATTTTTGATCGAGACCGTCCGAAGATTAAAATGGAAAGTTGCAAGCTCGGATTTTAACGGTTTGGAAAAAGGATCGCCTAAAATGGGCTGGATCCGACAGCAATTGAGTTACGAGGGAAAAAGTTTCGAGCTGTCTGATTTCAAGAGGCTTGGCATTAGAAAAATATACCTAGAAAACTTGATGAAACGTATCGCGTTAAGAACGCGATATCGGTAAATTTCATTTTAATTTGCAATTTTTCGATCAAAATTTACGGTACAGGGAGCGACGGTGTGAAACGAGTGGAAGAAGCTTAGGCGAATATATATCGAACGCTCGCTAGGCAAGAACCGTAACGTTATTTCGGATTTGTCGCAGTTTACGACAAGACTCGATCGTTCCGCGTTAGTTTTTCTGTCGCGACATCACAGAATCGAATAACCATTCCTATATCCGCTTAAAGCAATTTTTTGAGTGGCCTGTGATCTTGGCATCGATCGTGAAAACAGTATCGCTGCATTCTGGCAAACCTACGATGTACGTTTTGCAAGTTATCAAGTACTTTCTTTTTTTTATTTACTCGTTGACATCGAACGAAACGGAACGAAATTCTAGAGGAATCGTCGTTGCTTTAGCCCCTACATTTTTATCGTTGCGGTAGCATCGATATACGCGATATACAATATCGACCAGTGATTCCCGTGTTATATCAAAATCACATGAAAACGAACACGTTCCATTAATTGTACGGATCTTCGTGTTTTGCAATTGATCGAAATTCATTTCCAATCGTTAACGATTATATCCGTCAAAGCGTTTGCAGCGACGTTGTTCGATATAGGCAAAGCTATAAGCTTCTGCGAACGAACGATGCATCGGCTAAATAGGGTGATAGCAGAAAGGCAGACAGAAAGCCAGGAAGAGGAATAAACGTAGGTGTGGCTCGCCGTAACCTCGCTGATAAAGCATCGAATACGTTGGACGTATGCAGCTAACTTCCAAAATAACGAAAAAGCGAGAGAAATATCCAGGTTGGTTTATCCGACTCTGCTCCGAGAACGAATATTCCAGCCAAAAATATCGTTGCGCTTAATCCGCAAACGATCATACCTACACACGAGTCGATACGGCACACTGGAACTACAGTTGGAACGAATTCCGTTCGAAGAACCTCCTATGAAACTTGCTGCCGAGCCACTCCTAACTTTCCAGTGTCCGAAATAGGTTATTCGAACGATATTACGACAACGTGGCGATGAATGACAAAAGTTTTATGCTTATTTTCCAAGTGCTAGTAAATTGACTTGGCTTGATCGAGAATCCTTGTCTGTTTTAGTGCCACCGGAACAACCTACCATTTTGGATCAGTGGGGCAGGATAGTAAACGGAACGGCTGGTCCTTACGAGGAGGGCGATACACCTTCTCTGACGTGTCGTGTAACAGGCGGTAAGTCCAGCAAACTATTCGCGCGATACGCAAAAGTAACGGGTGTGTTTAATCTGCCGCTGTAAACTGTTGAAACGTTGTTGAAGGCACGGCAACAACTTTGGACTTGGTCAGCGGTCGAGAAGTTTCTATCCGTAGACACATCTATCCGCCAACCAACAGTTCCGCTTTTCCCAAAGTCCCCTTCTTGATCCAGCGAAACCTAAGATACATGAAATTCATTAAATACTCGAGCTCGTATCTCGCATTAGGCAAACCTTTTTAGCAGAACCATTTCGCAGGATTACGAATTTTAGATGTGTAAAGATCGCGTTCACCGGTGCGTTTCTTCGAACTGGTATTTAATCCGCCGTGAGATCGTCGGCGGAAGTTCGATCGAAAAACCTTGAAAGGAAATGAAGAATGGAGAGAACGTAGCGCGGTACTACGGAGATGGTAGTGGTGAGTAGGGGAAAAGGAAGAGTTGACGGAGTCACCGGTGTCGCCAGTTATTAGATCAGGCAACTTTTTATCGACGAAGGGAGCTAAGTGAAAAGTTCTATGTTCGGAAGAACGCGACGCGGCAAGAGAGAAGGATGTGGTAAAATAGAGGCGAGGAGCAGAGGGTGCGGTGGATCAAGCGTTCCGAAGTGGAACGGGAGAGGAAGCACCAAACTACCAAGGTTCCGGTGTTTACTTTGGCAACTGGATCTAAATTTCTGTTTATAACTGCGGCAACTTCTTCGGCTGCCTTAAAAGATTATTTCCTTCCCTCTGGCCCTGCAGCCACTTTCCCCTCCTCTCCGCCGTGCCCAATCTCCTCTCAGACGAGGAGACGCTTTCCTGTCATTCACCCCGATTAAATGCGGTTACGTTCCGTCGAACGAGGATTTTTGCATGATTCTCGCCCACCTTCCGCAACTTCTCGCCCATTGTCCCCTGCAAATAAATAATCACGGTACCGTTGAATCGCGGCAAAGATACGAAAACCGTTTCGCATCAGATATATATATCGTAAACTGGATAACTATGGTACAAATACAGAGGTATACGATGACGATTCAATACTCATCGTCGATCCCGACGTTCGATGAATACATCGAAATTCGAAGCCAGCAATACTGCCGTATGCAGATTCGATGGGAATTGCATCGACGCTGCGCATCGATCATACGCATTGCGGCGTATAAATTGAATATCGAGAAGATCGGCTTATCCTTAACAATACGCTAGCAAAACCCCTGCAAACGATCCCGATCCCGGACAACAAGCCTAGAATTTTCATTTAATTGTAAATCATCCTTAAACAGGGAAAAGAAGATCGTCTGCCCCTCGGTGATTCTATTTTCAATGAAATATTCATCTCTTCCTGTTCTCTTCTTTTTTTTTCGTTTTTCTACTGGATCGTTAGAGCGTCTGAAATTTATACTTGAAGCCAGGACAGTGTATCGGTTACCGATATCGTCTCCGTTTGCACACAAAAAGGCAACCATTGAAATTTTGGCGATCCCGATGTTTGTTCGATTTCAGGGAGAAACTTTCGCAGCGTCTCGTTTCTCTCCGCCTCTCGCTCGTCCTTTCCCCGCGATTCTCGAGCCTCGAACTCGCGCTGTCTCGCTTCTTAACCAACCCCAGGGTCGCCGAAGCGCGCGATAAGTTTCTGCCACCATTTCTGTCCTCGCGGCATGCCCGCAAAGATTTGCAATTCAATCGAAAAGCCGGGGGTCGGGAACGCTAGCCGTCAATGCGAAATTACGCCCTGGTATACTTTACCGATTAAATGTTAATGCGCGCGGCCCGACTTTGCCTCGCTCCCTTTGACCCCCGCTACGTTGCAGGATCGCGGAGAATCGGCAATGTAGGTTATTTACGCGGAAAAGACCATCACGGGGACGATACGATACCACGATAGATCCGATTATTCAAACGAAACGTCGCATAGCCTGGATCTTTTGAGCGTCGTAAAAAATTTGCCGAGCTCACGTTTTATTGCCAGCTTATTCACGATATCTGTATAGGCACTCTGTTTGAACATTTCGGAATTCGATATCGATTTTTGTCGGGGCAGCCTTTTTGCGGCCGATTTCGCAATGAGAATCGGAGAAACTTTACCAGTTGGCCAGAAAAAAAAACGTTATCGCGCAGTTGAATAATCGGTAGCTTTATTCGCGTTCTGCGCTGGTTGTTCTTCTTTATAGGATAGCGTGATCTCAGAGGAACGGCGAAACCGCATTTGCCTTTCGCGTGATACCGCCTGGACAGTATTTAATCTTCGTAGAGGAGCGAGTAAAACCGAGAGAAACGAACCAGTTGGAAATTCGGGAGCGAAAACCTCGCGATTCTTCTTCCGGTTTCACAACGAAAAGAACTCGGTCTCGCGACGCAACAACGCGATAAAAACACGTATACAGCGTTAAACGCGTGCTCGATTCGACGTCGATTTTCGTTGGTCGGTCTCGAAGCGAAACGCGGTCGTTCGAAACGAGAAAGCTGACGTGGTCGTGGACGCTGCGCGTTAATTACACGAGACACGCGTTAATATGTACGCGAGCTTTATCTTTCTCGTAGTGAACAATAAATATTTTTCCGCTGCGCCACCAGCGATCAACTGTAATTGAGCCGAGTCGAGGCGAGAATTTCCCGTAAATGAAACTTACATTAATCTCGCAGAGAAATGAAAAAATTAGACACATCGACCGATCTTCCGTCGTTATCCGATGATCGACGATCCTCGATATGAAAGAAGATTAAGCTCATGGTTATTTCAAAAGACGTAACGTACAGTGAGATTGTTAGCGATTGTTACGATGGCTCGTCTCGTCCTAGCGCATCCATAGCATTCTCTCAACCGCTCTATTATACGCGATTTACAACTAAGCCTAACTTCCTCCACGGTATTCCGTGTTATCTATAATTTATGGGAATAGCGGTGAGAAAATTTTACGACTCAGCCCGCTTGCTGGATTTATTGCCAATTACTTGACTTCGTGCCCGGAAAGAATCGAGGGTCCTACTTCGAGGGTGTATACGCACGTAAAGGTGAGGTTTTCCTTCCCTTATTTCTACCTACATATCTCTCTTCCCAATACTCGACACCAACTTTCCACTCCCTCTTCGTCTTCCGCTATATACTAAGTGTATCCTAACGTAGAAAGATCCACTTTACGAGGTAAACTCGTTTCTCGGAAAATCATTTTTCCACTTTATCGGCAAGGTTTCTTCCTTTAAATATTTTCCCTCGATGATTACAGAGAAAGAGAGAGAGAGAGTGGACGTATTACAAGTTTCAGAGCAGCATTCTCGTTTATCGGAGTTCTCGAATCGAACGCTACGTCAGTGCCCGTCCACCTGCTCTTCTCCTCATCCTTTCTCCTTTGATTCCCTTTTCACCGTGGCGCGTCTCCAAACGAATCCCTTTGAGACGATCTGCGAACACGAAGAACCGATTAAAGGAAGGTCAAGGCGAACGGGAGCGGCTCCTCTTCAAACGAAAGGCTTCTTCTTTCGATTCGCTCTCCAACTACTGCACGCAAAAGTTGGTTAATTTTGGAAATTGGAACGGCGAAATCGAAATCCGCTTTCAACGCGAACGTAGAAGCGCGCGTGTGGGATATTTCACGTTTCTAGACCAACGACACACGGGGCAACGCAATAAGCCAGTTTACTCGAATAATAATTATCTTCGGGGAACGGAGAGAACTCTGACTTTCGAGTCATCGAGCGCGATGCACTTTGCCTATTTCCCAGGGGTGTGCGAATAATGTCGCGGGATCGTAATCTATCCGTGTCGTATTGGCCGAGTGCGGGGAATATTTATTTTTCAATCCTGCCCGTGAAACCGGAACTCGCAGCGCCATAAAAGATATTAAAAATTATTCGAGAGCGGAGCACGGGATGTGCCGCGCCGTTACGTCGCTACCACTTCCAAAACGAGTTAAATTTTCTCGTATCGGCATCGGGTCGCGTCGCCATATATTTGCCGAGCTTTGTCCATTAAAAATATTACGAGATTTCGCTGCGATATCAGAGCAGAGTCGGTCTTTGATTGCTTTTTCCATCATCTCAGGGAATTCCAGCAACTTGAATTCTCCAACTTTAGTTTTCTTCTCTTGTTCTCTGACACTTGTTCTCTAATCTCGCTACGTTACAAGCACCGATACCACGCTGTGCCGAACTTTTACGCGGTAAATGACAGTAACGCGAGACGTTTTATTCTTCGTTGACTCAACGTAGATTATGAAATTCACTTGATCGACCGACTGGACGATTGCGTGATGAAACTACGATATATTCTCTGTCATATAGTCGGTAAAGGGACGCCAGACAGTAAGTCGAGCTTATCGACGTTTCCTCGATAATCCTAAATCAAGAGGCCCTGAATTAAGGCGACGCGGCGCCGCACGGCGATGAAATGAAGAGAAGCCGAAGGGTGGGCGCTGGTGGACGGGGCTGGGGACGGGGTGCAAGGTTGAATAAAGGGACCGGTCGAAGAAGGAACTCCGGCAAGGACCTCGAATCCCAACGGCTGGTATTTGCCTTAAGTAGAGTTCGAACCAACGGTAAACTTGTTAGATGTGGGCGAGTAGCTGCGGACCGGTCTTAATCCTGCAAGATATCGTCCGGTATCCGCGGATTAAAATCCGCACTTTAGTACCCCCT
>NT_176967.1:1852565-1859187 GCF_000188095.3 Bombus impatiens
AGCGCGGCTGTTGTCGTCGTTTTAAGGGAGCCTCGGTTTTGGTGGGAGTTCGGATATAGTCCGGCAGTTAAAGTCAACGCCAGGGGCGTACCGAAGCCATTGCCAGACCTAACCCAGACCGGAGGTAAAGCCAGACCATCTAGTCCTTCTCCCTTTCCGCAGCCACGCAACCACGCTACGACCTAGCTCTCGCCCCTAAGCACTCGTGCAAACGACCTCGCGGCCGAGCTTACGAATTAACTGGCCAAGGCTCTATCGTCGTGACCGTATTCCGTATTCCGTCTGCATGAAAAATCTTTTGAAGCCGATCTTCGATTGGCGCAAAGAGAACCCAGCGAGTTGCGAGCAAAGATGAAATTTTCCAAGGCAAAGACTAAATTCCAAGCTACAGTTTCCTTTTCTCTATTCTTCCCTCGCCGTCCCTTTTCCCCCCATCGAAACGTACGAAGGAACGGCACAGAAATCAAAAAGAACGAGACGGTTAAAACGCAATCTAGATCGACAAGCGCCGTGAATAACAATGACGCGGAGTTAATCTAAGCTAGCTTCCATCGGAGATCAGACTTGCAATTTTAAGTGTCGCGGCGATGTTGCGTCGGGTCTGATTAAATTGCGATTCCAGTATGGTACGGTATCGTGAATAACAATGAAACGGCGAACGTAAGCTGGCTCGAATCGGCTATCGGTATACTTGCGATGCCTGTTTTCGCAACGAGAATTTCCGCCGACCGATAGACGCACCAAGCTTCTTCTCTCTCTCTCTCTCTCTCTTTCTCTCTCTTTATGATTTCTGACCCATTACCGGCGCATACCTGCCTCTTATAATGCTCGTATATCACCGCAGCTATTTTATCACCTTAACCGGCAGCTTTTTCAACAAAAATATGCATCTAGCCACGGAACCGCGTATTATTCGCGAGAGATATGTAAATCCGTGATATAATACGGAGTCTATCCACGGAACATTCCGTCGGATCGAGAACTCGATGCGATATACCCTCGCTGCTCTCCTCCGACCATTTATTTCCGATAAACGCTACTTTCGTGAAGCACGTAGATCGCGAAGGGCGACCGGCTAAAAAGATCGAACGAACGCCCAGCAAACCCTTATTTATCATTCGAACCGATACTTATACGTGAAATTTCAGCCCGATTCTTTGGGTGCACGCGATCGATTCGGTATCATCTCACCCTCCTTTTCACCACCATCTCTTACTCTCTCTCTCTTCCGATGAAATCGGGGCCTGTTGTAGTCTTGCTTTTTAATACTTGAGCCGCTTTGATCCGCTCTTCCGTTCATCTGTCCTTCTATAATTGATATTTATCGATCTGTCGGAGAAACGAGAGAGTATAACACGGATAGCGCGGATATTGAAGCGACCGGCTCCGAAGCAACTCGAAGTCTGCCAGTTTTTGTCTGAAGTACCGCATCCAAAACTCTGGGGTATCGGCTAATTTAAAAGTTCCCGGCAACTCATCTAGCCTTTAGTAGCTCCGACCGAACTCGTCCCGGCCCTCTGTATACGATTCCCCTGTCCACTCGCGTTCCTCTCGCCATCCAACCAGCTCTGCCCTACCCTTCCCTTCTCTTGCCAAACCGCGTTTCGTACTCCGTTTCTCCTTTGGTTTCGCGAGCAACCGTTCCAAGTCTTTTCACCGGGGTCGAAATCACTTTGCACGAGTCGTTACGACCATACGGGGCCGCGATTTGCTTCACTTTCGTGGCTCGGCCTGATGTTGTCGCTCGATGTTTCGTAAATCTTCGCGAGCGCTCGTTCCGTTCGATCGATCGGTTTATCGAGTCGAGTTAACGTTTCGCCGAAGCGAACGCGAGAACGCAGTTTCCGTTTCCATCGCCGCTTCCGTTTCCGCTGTCGCGGCACAGCGACGAATAAAAATTACGAGCTCTAAATCTTCCACGAGACGCATCGCGTCGTTCTTGACGATACGTTCGTTTGCTTTTCCAGGCAAGCCAGAACCCATGGTCCGGTGGCTCGTCAACGGCCAAGTCAAAGACGAGGAGTACGAGAAGAACGCTGGCGACGTCATAGAAAACAGGTACGCCGACGCCCTGTTTCCTTCCTCGTATCGCCACAAGCGTTCCAGTTAATCTTCATTTCCAATCTTCTCCTCCGTAGGCTGACTCTGCAGCCTATCACTCGGTCGGAGCTCGGGGCGAATTTTACGTGTCAGGCAAGGAACACGGACCTGATCGAGCCAAAGGAGGCCTCGATTACTTTGGAACTTAACCGTGAGTAACAATTATCTCGTCTTTTCTCTCGTCATACCACCAACCATAAAAGCAGAGGAAGAAAGCAGCGAGAGACGAGATGGACGTCGAAGGGCAAAAGAAATCGCGTAATTCCCCGGGGTTAAGAGCCGCCAGGCATAGCCATAGGCGATGGTGGAGCGTCGTTAAAAGAGGAATGAAATAAAGACAAGAAGTAGATACAAATTCTTATCGCGTGGCCAACAAATCAGAAGCCTCACCCCGAGCCTATCTTGTCCCGCATTAACGATAACATCTACGAGACAGCAAATGTGGGCCAACATCCTTTGCTCCCTCGCCGCTGTGAATCGCCTTTAAGGGAAGATAAGGCAAGATAAGACGAGAAATATATTAAATCCTGCCTCGAGCCCCACCTGGCTCATCCGTGTCTATCTCTCTCTCTCTCTCTCTCTCTCTCTCTCTCTCTCTCTCTCTCTCTCTCTCTCTCTCTCTCTCTCTCTCTCTCTCTCTCTCTCTCTCTCTCTCTCTCTCTCTCTCTCTCTCTCTCTCTCTCTCTCTCTCTCTCTCTCTCTCTCTCTCTCTCTCTCTCTCTCTCTCTCTCTCTCTCTCTCTCTCTCTCTCTCTCTCTCTCTCTCTCTCTCTCTCTCTCTCTCTCTCTCTCTCTCTCTCTCTCTCTCTCTCTCTCTCTCTCTCTCTCTCTCTCTCTCTCTCTCTCTCTCTCTCTCTCTCTCTCTCTCTCTCTCTCTCTCTCTCTCTCTCTCTCTCTCTCTCTCTCTCTCTCTCTCTCTCTCTCTCTCTCTCTCTCTCTCTCTCTCTCTCTCTCTCTCTCTCTCTCTCTCTCTCTCTCTCTCTCTCTCTCTCTCTCTCTCTCTCTCTCTCTCTCTCTCTCTCTCTCTCTCTCTCTCTCTCTCTCTCTCTCTCTCTTTCTCTATCTATCTATCTCTATCTCTATCTGACTCTCTCTCTTTCTCTCTTTCTCCCTCGCTGCAAGAAGCCGAAGAACCATGAAAGCGGGCAAACCTCGGGCTTTCTCAAAATTAGAATTCTTCGTTAACTCGCGACCGCCCAATAACCCGGAACGACGAAATACTAATTTCGAGAGTAAACTGAAAAATTCATAGATCAATTATCTGGCCTCGCGCGGCACGGTTACCGCTACAAGGGAGAAACTAGAGCGAGGGGTAGATTCGCCTAAAGGAAATTTCATTCCATCCTACTACCATCTCGCTGTTCGACGAATAAACGTTCGGCGAAATTCTACGAGATATTTACCGAAGCCTCGTCTATTTCCGGCGAGTCGACGATGTTGGAAAAAAAGAAAGCAGTCGACGACGGCGCGAACGACGACCGTGATTGATCGGCACTGAATGATCCGTCCTTTCGAGAGTCAAGAAATTTTCGACGAAGCGAATGACGAAATTGAAGACCCGTTATTGGCGAACGAGAACACCCATCATAGCGGCGAACGAAAAAAAAAAAAAATCTGCGCTTCGTGCGCGAGATAACGGAACGAGAGGGGAAAAGAGAAAGAAGGAAGAGGAGAGAGAGAGAGAAATGGCGAGGGGGGAGGAAGAGGAGCAGAGTGGCCACGGCAATGGTGTACGCGTACGGAAGAGAGAAAAAGCGATGGGGACGAAGAGGGAAAAAGGGAGATTGATCGATGCTCGCTCTTTGATTTTTGCGACCTGCACCAAGTGACCATGCATCGAGCGTGTATTCATCTCATGGCTGGTGGAACAAAAAACGAAAGAGAAATTAAAAAACCCCTGAACGGTGACGAGGCGAACCGTTGCCGGGCTAGACGGCTGCCGGGGAAGCGCAGGATAGACGAGATTGCGGATAATCGAAAAGACCGGTGATTCCGGAAATCCGGCAAATCAAATATTTGCGTGCACGCGATCCGCTGTGTTGTTCGCTTAAAAATTACTAATGTAGCAACACTCGTATTATTCGTACGCATTCTCTCAGCTGCTAACTGTATTTAACTAATCGTAAACCGCGTGAGAAACAAATCGATATAATGGTATTTTCGTGGATAATTCGTGGCCGTGTCTTTCCGTGCATTCTCGAAAATGCCGCGCTACAACTGTTCGCAGAGCGAAGCAAAACGAAACGAACACGAGTAGAGGAGAATGGATGCGCGAGAAAAATGTCGAAACTCATTATCGCTGGCAGTCGGATGAGAACAGAAACGGTACAGTGGTACGGTGTACGAAGCCACGGACCTATTCTCGTAGTTTTCATATTTCACGCACGAACGGATCGTATCTGGCTGGTATTGGCCAATTGGATACTCGGATTTATCGTCCGTCAAAGCGATCGTCGCCTCGCTCGGAACAGTATCGTTCCACGCGTTTACACACGCGTTGAAAAATCAATGTTTACCTCGTGTAGCGATCGTTATCGCGGCAGAAGCTCGCGAAAGAAATTGGCAAATAATTTGCGATCGAATCTACCTTTTTTGCGATTCGTGTCCGCCGATTTTTCGGCCGATCGATCGATCAGAAGGGAAAGAGACGAACCAACGGACAGAAAGATGGAAGATTAGCAAACGATTATTGGTATTTCTGCGGAAAAGCCCGAAAGCGAATGCCCTAGGGCCGAGAATCGTTCTTCGGAAATGACAAATGACTGGCAATCGACCTGTCGGGGTTTTACAACGTTAAATCGGCCGCACGATTTGCATCGAGCTCACGTATCCCCTGCCCGTTTGTCCGCCTTAATTATCGGTTCACTTTAATTATCGCGCCCGATTAGCGTCGTCGGTCCGTGCGCGGTTGCGAGACTCGGTGATTCGAAAAAAAAGGAGAACGACGTGAAGCGTCGACATCGAGGACCGATCCGTCGATCGATCTATCGATTGGCAAACGTCGTAATTCTCGTTGGTTGATTTTCAGTGAAACCGTTGACGGCTACCATAAGGAGGCCAGGGAAAAAGGGAGTCGGAAACGAATCTCTGCTGGCTGGGAAACGGTACGAGGTGGAATGCGAGACCATCGGCTCGAGGCCACCGGCGGTGATAACTTGGTACAAGGGACGAAGAAGACAGCTGAAACACACCACGGTGAGAAAAAGAAATAACGTGCGATCGAGGTTAGAAGCTTAGTCCGAATTCTCTATCCCGTTTCGAAAGTCTCGCGTGCAACCTTTGTTCCGGGAACAAAGCCTGGTTCCCCTTGGTATCTCCTTTCAGCCGAAGCTTTCTGCTTTTTTTCCCCCTCGTCGTTCGTGCGAAATAAACAAAGGCGAGGTGCGGCATCGCTAATGCTCGCGTCGCTAAATTTCCTCGGCAAAGTTTCCGCTTCTCGTAACTCGTATCCGGTTTGCGGTGAGGTCGTGTCGGAAAGACAGGAAGGTTCGTTGCGAGCGAACCCGAAATTAAGACGCCGCGGTCTAATTTCGTCGGTTGGAAATTCGATTTCCTCGGGATAATCTCATAGCGGCCGGATAATGCGATATCGATAGACACGGCGGGGCGCGACGTAACGCAGCATCGTGCCGGTCCGACTAACTTATTATCGTCGTCGGTAGGCGAAAATATGTGTTTCCTGTGCGTGGCCTGCTGGTCCATTATCCGCGCAACTAGACCCCGATAATCCGCTCGTTATCGCTTTCTAATTATTAGCGCATCACCTTAACGAAATTTGTCGCGTTTACGACGAAGGAACAAAAGGTAGCAGGCGGCATTTAATTAACACCTAAGCTGCTTATTATAGTCGGCGCGTTGGGCTTGCTAGTTGTTAATTAACCCGGCTCGTTCTCCAGGGCTGGACGCAACTACGATGAAATACGGTAACGCGTGCTGACACTAAGGTATTTCAATTTCACTTGGTCGAAATTTAAATCAGAATGTCCGCGTCCCGTAAATTACGCCTCGCTACTTCCGCCCTTTCGCTTTACGTTCTTCTCCCAGCGAGCTAATAGCCGCCAGCAGCGGTTAAAGACACTCGCGAACGTTCCTTTTGCACGCGGCAAAGGAATATCGTTAGACGATATTCGCGCGTCCTTGTAATTGAAAAACGATCGTCCGCTAACGAGTCTTATCGCGATTTAACGAGAACTGTGCCAAGATTTCGGGACGCAGGCCGAGCCGAAGCGACGAAGAGGCGAACAATACTCGATGAAACAGTCGCTAAAAGCGTGGACGGCTCGATTTTCCATCGCATAGTAGCTGGAACCGGAGTTACGAGCAGCGAGTATCGAACTATCTTTCGAAAGAGCTCTCTTCGAGGTTCGTGGTCGAATAGAGGAAGGAAAGAAAAGGTAACGAGAGAGCGGAAAGGAGAGATAGGGAACGGTTGAAAAGGTCGAAACGCTCCGGGGAACCGATAACTATACCCCTCGGCGGCGAATCTTTTCCTCCGAAGAGATTCTCGGCTCGGAAACAGAGTC
>NT_176967.1:1859412-1888152 GCF_000188095.3 Bombus impatiens
GGCTCGGAAACAGAGTCAAAGCGCTGGGAAGACGAAGACGCCGAGCGAAGCCTCGCGTCGCGTCGCTTAGCGTCGGCCTTTGAAACGGAACGGGACCAAGCGCTGAAAGTGCAGCAGGGCAAGAGAAATGGCGGCACTCTGCTCGAACGGATTGGATTCGCAGGTTCGAGTCGCGTCCGATTGTACGAGGAAAAGGGGCTGTATAAGGGCGGGAGGGTCGGAAGGTAGGTTCGAGGCTGGCACTTTCGAGCGACGTCGATTGAATTAAGCAACCACACCTGTCGACTGCAGATATTTTCATTGGCGGTATGCTAATTGGTCATTACGCAATGTCGACTTAACCACCCTGCGATCTCGCCTCTCCTTCGTTTTCGTTCCACGAATCTCGGTAACGCTTATCTTCGATGTCCTAACGAAACCTCGCGATGACGCGGACCCATTTACGTTTCTTCCAGCGGACGCGCTACTCGAATTAAAAGTTACTACTTCTACTGTGATGCATATTGGTGTATACCGACACTTATATAGTTCCTCGATTTTTTTTTTTTTTTTTTTACCTTTTTAGGGAACGATAGTCGAGAGTTATTGCAAACATAAAGGGTTTTTATTTCATTTGATTGAAAAAGAAAAACAAAACAAAACAAAACGGGAACGACGGCGCAGTAATCGAACACGGGTTGTTTTTCATACGATATTAATTTCATTTAATATTTACCGTTTCTATTACCTCGTACGCCGTACGTCGTTACGAATGGTTTTCCGTTCGTACGATGTTTAATAACAGAATCAAACACGTTGTTTTTATTTCAATATTACTCGTATAATGGCAAGCGAAAATGAAAGTGAACGAAAGTCGAGATCCGGTAGATGGCTGTTGGATGAGATTCGACGGACGCGTAACAACATGTCCGCTAGGATGTATGGTGAAAATTACAATGCCACTGTGCGTCGTGGCCGAGAAACGGATGATGCGCTTACAAAGAATTTATTCGAATCGACGGAGAGTTGGAAATTGATCCAGAGAGTAACGAACAGCTGTGTGATTTGTTGCGGGTGCCTGGAAGATCGAATCTGCTGTATTTCCTGTATTTCGGTGGACCCGATATGGTGGAAGAACATCGGTCGATCCGTCCAGTAGAGAACTCTCGACTCGAAGTTGCGATATTCGACGTTTCCAATAACGCGGTCACGAAGAGCATTGCTATTGGCTACGAAATGAACCTGCCAAGATACATTCGGTACACGAAAGGCTCGAAACCCTTTGTTCGCGACAACGATGCGCCATTACGGCGTACGTCGATTGGAGAGGGAACAGGAAAACGTCGAAATCATTAGGAAGCATCGGAACGATGCAGTCGCGGATTTTAACGAAAACTTTTCGCTGGTCGGAAGAAACGAGAACGCGTTCGAACCATCATTTTTCCTTCTCGACGTGGCGAAATAATCGCCGGATAGGAATAAAAAGGACGAGAAGGAGGGCGAACCTGGAAAATAGAGAGATAACCCGTGGCGAAGCGGCTGAGCTATTTAGCGGAACCGTGAATTTGATCGACGAAATGGAACGTCGATGAAGAGAAAGACTCTGACGCGAAGCCGCGCATTCCGACAGCACTTTCAAAAGCCATAACTACGAGTTTCCAGCCAACTACGCACCACGTTACAAAGTTAGGAGCCCTTTTAGGTTGTTTGGAAAGCAGAGCGCGAAAATCGGCGTCTACGCCGATAGGAGTATTCGATGCTTGCCGATAACGTATGTAGGTAGAGGTGGCTAGGTAGGTCGGAGAGCGGGTTTTCCTCGACTCCTTGGAATACTAAGAGAGGAGAAAGAGAGAGAGAGAGGGAGAGCTAAGCTTCTCGCGAGTTGGGGAACATTTTCGCGAAAAAGCCCCGGTCTGCTGCTTCTCACCGATGCCGTCAACGCATCAAGGCGAGGCAACGCCACCACGCGGAGTCGGGGATTTTCTTTGCATTGCAGCAGCATTCGCGTTCGCGAATGAAATGCAGCCTCTCGGATCCGGCTGAGAGGTCGGATTTGTCTTTACCGAAACGATCGACAAGAGCGTAATTCGCCGCCATTAAAACGATTTTGGCTGGACCGAGATATTTCTGTGGCAAAGCGGAAGATACGAAAGCATCTATGGTGGAAAGTACGCGACAGAGTGTGTACAGGGAGCGAAAGAGAAGATCGAAGATAAGATGGAGTTGGCGCGAGAGATCTCGTCGATTCGTAATCTCGTCGCAATTCGAGTTAATCTGGCGCTCGGTCGAGCGAACAGATACGCTGGTACCTAAATCACGACGGTTAGGCAGAGGCCCGAGGCGGTCGCATTATCGATAATCCGGAATCACAGATGTAACGTTGGCCGACCAGGCTCGGGGCGCACGTGTACAGCTCCGCCGTTGTCTTCGGCACGTTGACGCGCGACCCTAATTAATTTCGCGTTGTTCATTAACAAGCCCTGCCCGCAACGCTTAACGACGCCTCGGCGCGGCATATCCGTGCACCAGCAGTCGCAATATCCTCGCTCGTTGTCACACCTGTGCTCTCCTTCCTTCTCTCTCTCTCTCTCTCCAAGCCCTTGTACTCTCGACGCACGGACCAAGACTCTGGCGTACGGACTGATTAACAGAGTAAACGACAGTCACCGATGGAAACTCGGCTGAATTCTAATTCGAGCAAAACACCCGCGTCCGTGACGATTCTGCGACCATCTGGAGCTCCAATTCAACTTTTATACGATGAAATTAAAATTCTTTGACGAGCCGTGGACCGGATACGTGTGAAGATTCGCCGATGAGACACCGCGTTGCCGGACATCGAACAGTCACGGAACGCAAGGAATTTTAATGAACCTAGCAGCGCCTTCGCGATATCCTCCGCTAGTTGACTTCCCCTTCCGAGATGGATGTCTCCCTACGAGAAGGAACAACCACGAACCAACCTCTATCCAATCGCCAGACTTGCGATCGCACGAACCAACGGTTCGTGACTTTCGGTATATTCCGTGTAGCACTTGCTTAAAATCACCGGGGAATGACAGAGATCGAGGGTTACAAACGAGAAACGTAGTACGCCGCGCCGTTAAAACGAACAGGCTGGACGATAAGGCCACGTCGTTGCTCGTTTACGCGGCGACGCGTCTCTTTAAAATTCCCAGTGGCACAAGCGTCGGATAATAAAATATAGCCTCATAACGTGGCTTTAGAGAAGAGAAGGAAGAGGGAACGACGAGGACGAGCGCTGCGGTCCCGAGAGAACGGTGAGAAAGAAAAGGGGTACCAAGGATACCGGGGATAGCGTAAGGGTTGAAGAAAGAACCAAGGAGAGATATTAACGTAAGCAGATTCTATAAGCAGCAGAACACGTAGACCGCTTCTATTGCATTACCATCCTGATTATCCCATAGTCATTCAGGCTGTCTTTAGCCGTTCGCCACGCGTTCCGTATTACATGGTTTCACGACCAGAAAGCGTTTCGTTAGCGAACCGAAAGTACCGAGAAAACTGCGATAGGGTCGACGTGTAATCGCGCGATATATCATCTTTATTTCCTACTCGGTCGAAACGCGAACGCATCGGTGCACTTAAGAGCGTATAAATATTTCTAAATGAAATTCCGCGACGCCTTTGCGCGTTCCGGTGCCCTCTTGTGCTCGCCGCCACCTTGCCTTTTCCCTCCTTTTTCTCGGTTGCCGTGAAAACGTTCGCGCGAAGAAAATTAGACGAGCACAGACAAAAGTATAATTCCGGCGGTTGGGTAACGACAATTCCTATATTACGCGCAGAGGAAAGAACATCTTTTTTTGCGGCCGCGGAGCAGAACTTCGAAGTGAGAAAAACTGAGGAAGAATAGGGAAGAGAACGTGTCCAACCGGAGGAAAGTTTTGGTTCCGACCCCTTAACGCGCTTCCGCGTCGAGCGTAGTATCAGTTGACACGCTTTGAAACAAAATTCCCGGTCGAAGTAGCGGCTGGCTTTTTCTCTCGACGCCGGTGGAAAATAAATAGAAAAACGCGAGCGAAGAATCTCGCGTCAGAAGCTGCCGGTAAAATTCACGCTCGGTAGAATCCGGTGGTACTCTTTAGAAAGGATTCCACGGCGTTAGCAGCAGGACCCGGGTCCTTTCGAGTCCGGGCTAACAGGAATGAATTTGCAGCAGATGTTGCCAGCGTTGCTTACGGTCTGCCTCTCGACCTTAATATAACCAAAATTAACCATGCCGAGTTGCCGTCGAACTAGTTTTCCATTTTTTCTCTTCGCTTTTTATCTTCTATCTTCGTTCTCGTTTCTCGCCATCTTGCGCCGCGGAATTGAATCGAGTGACGCCACTGAGAACGGTATTCGCGATACCTGGTAAAAATTATTATCTGCCAAAATTACATTCTTCCGTACGGTGACAAAGTGGCGGTGCGAAAGAGCGAGCGTCCTCTTCGTTGCGAAATGAAGAAGGATCGAAAATGTTGGAAAAACAGCGTGAAAAATACAGTATCGAAAGCTCGTTCGGTAAAACGGACCAAGATTCTCACGTGACAACATTTTCAAACGTCAGACGAAAACGTTAAACACGAGAAGAACAAGATATCTTTCCCAGGATACGCAAAACTCTACAGCGCGACGACGTTTCGTCAGAGGTGCGTAACAAACGTTTTCTTTTTCAACGGTCCAGAACGATTTGCTGGAAAAGCTCGGGCATCTTGTTCTTCTCGTAGCCGTTGACACGGCTAGCGTACATTTACGTAGCCTCCCATCGTTTGAAACTCGAATAACTCTCGAATACGAAGCGAGCCATCGAGCTGGATCATTTAACTGGCCAAAGAATACAAACTTTGTTTAACTTCGAACGATCTGTGACGCAGGAGGAGAGATCGGAGAATCGGACGGTGAGCATGGTGGAGTTCGAGCCAGGGGTGGAAGATCACGGGAAATCGATCACCTGTAGGGCCGAAAATCCAAACGTTACGGGACTATTCGTGGAGAAATCCTGGAAGATCGACGTCGTCTGTAAGTATACGATAAATATATATTCTATTGCTCTTTTCACAGAGATCCCGATTCGTTTCTTGGTACGACGTTTTACGAGCGGACGTGACGTTAAATGCATATTCGATGATTCGTCGTGCTAAACTTGCCCCGCGTTCGACCGACGCTTCTTAATGTATGCATACGCGTCGCGCGAACGTCATAAAAAGATAGAGTATCGCCATGGGGTTGGCGTATCCCTTGCTCTTATCTTCTATCGAGGCGCATCGTGAAATCGGCCGATTTACGAGCGTTTTTACGTTGAACGCACACCTCCCTCCAGTCGCCCCTCTCATCCTCTTTTCCTCCATTTCCTTTTTTCTCCCAACCCTTGTTTTTACAGCTGCAATAAAACGGCCTCCGCTGGATTTCGAGCGAATTACAGCCGAAATTCAGCGAAACCGATCGTTGGTGTTCTTCCGCGGAACCGTTTCCCGATCTAGTTGATCGTAAAACAAAAAAAAAAGATATATGTGACATATAGGGACGGACAGCTCGTAAAGAGAAAAAGGATGCCATCGATGAATTCGGTCGTTCCGATTGATCCACGAGCTTCCACGTTTCTTTTCTTCTCTCTTCTCCCTTTCGAGGACAGAGGGAGGTGGGTATTCCGTCATCTCGACTCGTTCCATTTCGCGCCCCTATGGACTTTCCTTTTTACCATCCTCGTTCGTGGAATCGGTTAAAAAGTCATGACGCGAACAGACTTTCTTCTCGCAGAGCGTATTTCTCGACTTTGCCAAAAAACAAATTCGTCCGTCGCGTAAAAACCAGATCATGAAAAGACGATCGTGGATAATAGCACACGACCATGCATTCCTTCTTACGAGATTGTTGTTGTTCGTTACGCATCTGCGTACCGTGTACATAGGCTACGAAGGACCGTAATTACCTCGTCTTACAGCGTAGCCACGAAACTCGCCACAGTGCGTTTCTATGGAACAACGAGGGGTCTGAAACGAATCGAAACTAACTTCGGCTACACTTGTTACACCTCCAGCGGATAAATCGAACGTAAATGTAGTTTCTGGTGGAAATGCCAGCGTCCTGAAACTTTATACTTTTACACTTGTCAAGATCTGATTAAGATCTGCTTAAGATTTCCAAGATTCTTCCGATCGGAACGGAAGCACAGCTCGTCGGAAGCGGCGTAACTTTTTGCAACTAATTATTTGGCAACTTTATAAGTAGAAAGTAAGGGGAACTGATTCCTCGTCATTGGTATGATTTTCCGCCGGTTCGTTTCACAGTTTCCAGACCGCTTTTGTCAAACACCGTCCCGTAAGTAAAGTACGCGCGTAGATACGCCAGGTGTATCGACAGCTGGAAAGAAACGCGCTCGATAGCGTCTGAGGAAAAAGCGCGACAACAGGAGAAATAACGTCACGTCGTGTATCCAATTACGTTGACCGTCGAGCAGCATCGTTGAAATTACGCATTACCTCGGGAGCCGGCCCCGGGTTTTTCGTGCTCCACCTTCGTCTCCGCCCATACACACGAGCTCTCGATTCGCGAGGAACGGGGAAGAAAATGAAAGGGGAGGATAGTGGGTGGAATTTATTGCAATCCTGGACGAGTATCTCGCCTCGGTGGAAGAAGAGCGGAAAACAAGGGACAGGAGCGACACGGCACGATGCAACGACGGAGGTTCGAGAATTAAAAAGTGGCGGCGTTGAACTTGGGGCTGAAGGGAGAAGAAGCAGCGGGTAGACGCGATCGAGCTAATTAATACTATCTCGAAAGAGCAGTACACGCCGGTACACGGGGGAAAAGAAGAGCCACCGGAAAGGAGGGAATTTATCGTGGCGCGCGATAAAATCCTGCGAGAACGCCCGAAGAATAAACTCCCCGACGAGAAAGCGAGCTAAGAGGAACCGGTATGATTAAACTAATGAAGACGAGAGATACAAGAGGCAAAGAAAATACTGGAATTTTTCGAGGACGTTACCTGGTTACACCAGGAAGGAATCAGCTGCCAAGCGAGACCGTGGAGCCAGACTGGAAGACAATCGAGCTAGCGAGACCGTGGCCGATGTCGTCTGCTAGAAGAATACGAAGAAATTACGCGAATAAGCATGCGCCAAAACCCGCAGAGATTTGTCTTCTTTGTAATTCACCGGCAACCCTGTGGCCACCGTGGAACGAGCGTACGTGGCGAGTATTTTGGATTAAGATAATCCCTTGACATCGAGACGGTCGTATATCACAGGCAAAGAAGCTTCATGGTCAGGAAAAAAAAAACGGGAACTTGAGAAACTGAGCTTGGAAACCGAAAATACATGTTTTTGGTATCGAAACTACGGATAGGTTGTCGCACGACGAGGACGAACCGAGAGAGCGTGCCTCGACCTGGTATCAGGTTGATGAAATTGTACGAGGGTGGAGCCTACCGTGACGATAAAACGTATCCAAACCCTTCAGCGTATTCCTTCTTTATGAGAAAAAATAGTAAAAGCTTGGCAAGGGGATAACGCGTATCCCTGTTATCTATTATCGGAGTAAATCGTTCGCGATTATTTACTTGATCCTCGCACGTACACCTTCAGCGATAAGATCGTGTTTCTACTTTCGATAATTCGATCGAGACGCTATTCTATTCTTTCTGTCTCGTTGGTGGTGGTGATTTCTTCGATCAAAATCTGTTTCCAGATCCGCCGATCGTGTCGCTGAACCTTGGATCGACGCTAAGCCCGGAGGATATCAAGGAAGGCGACGACGTCTACTTCGAGTGTCACATCAGAGCCAATCCTCCCTGGTCGAAATTGACATGGATACACGACGTACGTATGGTTTCATCGATTAATATTCCGCGTAATCAACGTCGCTGTCTCGTTGCGTTTCCTACGATTATAGCTGCTGGTATACTTGGGCGGATACACGACGTAATAATTCGTTGATAGCGTGCGCTGCACGAATCGGACGTCTTTTTTTTTCTTTTAACCAAGTTATTTCAGTCTTTGGAATACGGTATTTCGTGCTCCGCGGGTACACTATTATGGCGCTATTAAAAGCCTGGGTGTATCTCGTAAAGTAGAAGCTCGCAACGCAGCGGTACAAAAATTCCCGTACACTTAGCGTGCCACAATAGCGGAAACATAATATGCCAGATTCGCGGAGAAAAATCTCTGGTGGACAAAAAGGCAGCAGCGTGCGTCCCTAAATTTACAAGCGAGCTACGTTACAGGTAATTTACGCGACAACGTCCGCGAACGTAAAGAAAATCACCGTGGAGGGCACGTTACCGTAGCCAACCAAGTCTTATCCCATATAATGGCTCGTATATTTTACTGGCTAAAACTTTGAATCCTTTATTTGCATAATATATGAGATCGTTCGACAGGCTCGATCTAGTACAACGCCGTTAGAACGCGGAGAATTAAAGCGTCGCACCGCACCTCACCGCACCGCGAAACACGCCACGCTGAAAGCCGATCATCTCGCGGATTTATGGCGAAAAGCGATAAGAGACTTTCAACGTACTCCTTCTTGCCCTCCTTTTACCGTTACAGGCAAAATTACGTTTGTTGCCGTGAATGCCAAGTCGCTACGTTCTTCTAACGTTTAAACAGTTGCCACGTTAATTCCAAGAGGAACGAGCTTCGCGGAGAATAGAATTTACGCTACTCTTCTTCTTTACACGTCGTTTTATAAGCTTCTCTCTTAAGAGTAATTTTTACCGCGAAGAAGACAGCGTTCGAAGAGTAATTCGCCAACGTGACAAAGTTTTTCGTTGTTCCTTCGCTTTATCGGTAGCGACGATTTTGCACGCGTCCGCCTCAGCGCCAGCATTGAGAAACCGGAGAAAGTTTGTCGAAGGGATTCGGCTTCGATTTCGTAGGGGAGAAAGTTTAATCCAGAAGGCGTACGAGGTTGTCTCAGTTTCCCAACTCGTTCGTACGGTGCGAATCGGAATTCACGAAGGAAAGTATGGTCGCCCGATTAAAGCGTATCGTGTCGGGCCAAGGGAAGCCAGAAAGTCCGACGTCTCTTACAAGGGGAAAATGACCAAAGATACGAGCACTTTCTTTTTCCTCTACCGTGTCCTCGCTGCTCTTCTCCTCTTTTTTTCTCGTTTACGTTAATCCAGCCTCTTGTCGTTCTCGTTCGCCTCGTTCTTTGTGTTTACTCGGGAGAGACGTTTCGCCGGATACGCGTCGTAGTTCAGGAAGGACGCCGGCAAGGAGACAGGTTAACGGTAGCCTGGTAGCAGCTGCTACGGCATAAGAGATTTCCGTCGAAATTGCATCTTAAAAATATGATTTGACTTCATTCTAGGCGAGCAAAGCGACTATCGTAACCTCGGCTTTCCCGACACCCATCTACGCGCTACTTCCTTTCGCATCCTTCCGTCGCTTTTCTTTCGCATCCGGCTCGTTTCCCTCGGTCGACTCGTATCGTTCGGCTTGCCAGCTGTCGCGGTTGCTCGTTATTGTTCGCAACTTCGATGACTGAACTCTATAAACGCGCAAGTGGAGTAAGTTGAACGCGATCGATATCACGAATCGCTTTCTGATAGATCGTGCAGCTAACTAGCTCCACGTGCCGGTCCCTATCGACGAAGACGGCCCTTTTCGCTCGATTAAAAGGGTTTGCCTAGGAATTACAAGAGGCCATCGACACGTTCAATCTGCCAATCAATCCCAAGGTAGCAATCGAGCCGGGATTCCGAACTGTCGGTCTTAAAAAAACGCTTGGAGCCATTGGCAGCGGCAGTAACCTTTTCAATGGCGATCGTAAAGACGAAAGAAGAGCAGCGAACGGAAGGACGACGCAGCATCGATAGGGACAGCAGTAGAATATTGGTTAAAAGGTAAAGAAGGGAGAGAAGAGGCGGCGGAAAGAGCCTGGGGAGGGGGAGAGGGGAGGTAGAAGGAAAAACGAGGAAGGCAGAGATAGCCGCTATAATGGGGTACAGTGATTAGGCTGGCTGTACCATTCACCAGGACAATAGAGACGTTCTGTAGCTACGCCAAGTATCGACGAGCCAATCGGCCGCTGAGGAAAAGACGTTGGAAGATTTTTCCCGACTCTTCATCTTTCTGATGGCAAAGTGGATTGACCGACTAGACAACCGGAAGAACTCTATTAATGTCCTCCTCGTCCACCTAAATACGAGGCAAAAGATCAAATACTTTTTGCCGGAGAAGCAGGCTCTTCTTAATCTTGACACCGTCATCGATATGTCGGACACGCTACTTTTCCGCTCTTCTTTTTCGGAAGTAGCCAATTTCTCGACAGAAACAAGAAATCGATAGAAAACGAAATCTCGCGCGGATTCCAGCGACGATGCGAGTCTTGGGATCGAATTTTCCTATCGAACGAGATTACGGCTCCGTCGTAATCGCGCAGAAACGCCTGTAAGCTTGAAATATTATGAAAAGAGACTTTGAATTCCACACGATTGCGCCGTTGATTTTCAAATGGACGTTATTTCTGCTGTACACCGATCAGTCGTAGGAACGACGCGAGGGTAATGGGCTTTCTCGCAATGAATCGGTCGAGTGCATTTTCCACTGGCGTGAGATTCAATCCGACAAGTCCAGGACTTAATGCGGAGAACTGGCTGGAAGGAATCGGGCAAGGGGTTGCGAGCCGGAAATAGGCTGCCGCCGGATTCGACAGGCCGTACATCAATCAATTTCACCGACGTGGCGCGGCGTCGCGATCGAACAGCCGTGCCGGAATTCCGCTCGGATTCGTTGCCTTCGACCGAAGCGAGAAGAGCCTTTTCTTCTCCCGAATCTCGATCTCCCGTTGCTTTTTCTTCGGAGGTGCGGGTGCCGGTGAAATCGAATCGGATATCAGTCATACGGTCAACCAAATTCTGTCACGAATCCCTTCTATCTTCTCTTCGTCTCTCCCCGCGCAACAAGTCGGTCGTTCGTTACTTTCTGTTCGTTGAGAAATATGGCGCAAGCAGCGCGCACGAACCTTTTAAAATACTTTCGTCGCGCTTAATACTGCAACCCGGTTGGAAAAAGGAAACTCAAAGAGACATCGAACGATCGAGTAAATTACAAAATTTCCGAGCAACTCGGGGAATTCGAGCAAGGGGAGCTGAGAAGTTGCACGACGCGGTGCTGCGGCCAACGGCACGATACGAAGAAGAATCGAAAACGTAATCAAAGATAACGAGGGAAGTTTTCCGCTACACGGAAGGGTTTACAGCATTTATACGAGGCACGCCGGACGTCGAAGGTACGAGAAGAGATTCCCTGCTACGAAAAGAGGAAGAAAAAAAGGGACGAAAGGAACGGGAGAGAACGTAGCAGGCTGAAAGCAACCGCGGAAGCATCTTCGCTTCGCCTTTTTTCCTCGCGTCCTTCCGCATTCCGGACCGCAATGCATCATCCTTGCCGGTCGCAAATGTGCCAGCCATCAACCCCTTGGTTGCGTCAAAGTCGGGTATCTCGACATCGCGTATCGATTTCTTCGCGAATCGCTCGCGTTCATCGATCATCGACGTGCAAGCTTCCACCGCGCGAGAAGACGAAAAAATCTCGTGGAAGAAATTGAACGCGACTCAAAGCCGTGAATTCCATTCGATCACGTTGGAAAAAACGATGAAACGAACTCAACTCACTCTCTCCCTCTCTCTCTCTCTCTCTCTCTCTCTCTCTCTCCTCTCTTCGAACAGAAGCAAAGCAAGAAAATTGACATGGAATACCGAGCAACTTTAAAGCTAACGAAGCCCATGCCAGTCTGGCTTGCACGCGATCTTCTCTGTCATTGATAAATCGCTTTAAAACAAAACGAAGCTAAAAAGGGAGGAAATCGCGCGTCGCTGGCGTAACAATTTCTCTAGCGAAAGTATCGCGACAATGCCGCCGATATAATCACGATGAAAAATTTTCAGACAATCCTCGCGCTACGAGCTACGAAATCCTGGCCACAAATCTTTCGGAAGGGCGCTGCCGCCCTGGCCGGGGCCAGCAGAGAGCATTTTTTCTTCCGAGGAAGCTCCTTTGCCAACAGAGCACGGAGGAAACAGGCAGACAGGGTCGAACGTAACGGCTCGCGTCGAAAACCGACAAAATTTACGAGCGTTCGCCGTGAACGCGTTAAGACGAGCTTCGAACGAGCGTGTAAAATTTAATGGAACGAGAAACACAACGAAAGGCGAAAGTACTTATGTAACGTTCGATGCAATCACGTTTGCCGATTAAAATATTTTTTCCGGCAAGCAGACGCGAAACTCGGACAAAGATAAATTCAATTTTATCGACGACGCGGCGCGTCTGCGACGCGTCCTACCTGTATGGAACGCGCACGAGAAAAAAGAAAAAATTAGAGGCAAGACTGGCGAGAAAAGAAAAGACGAGACGCGCGTGTGTGCACGAGCGCACCGGAAATGCCGCTACCGTGCAACCTATTCGACCGGCATACTAGCTACCTCGTCTCTTTAAACCGTCGTTCAATGCTCTCGGCTTCTTCTCCGGGGTACGTCTCGAGTACGCTCGCTAGCTCGTTCGTCGACACATTAGTACGTGTACAGAGCGATTCGTGAAAATACAACTGTTCGAAGAGAACCCTCTCTCTCTCTCTCTGTCTTTCCCTTTCTCCGTTGCTCGCTTTCCGGGAGCGATCCACGTCCACGATAATGGCTTCCTTTAACGCCGCGGAAAAAGTTTAAACGCGTAATCGCTTTCGCTGCTGGCTGCGCTTTCTCCTCTGCCTAGTTCCTTTTTTCCACGTTTTCGCCACCGGGCGATAACCGAATTTTCAAATCGAACGGAATTTCCATCGACCGAGGGAACCTGAACTCGCGAGTTCTGGCAAAGTGACGATCTTTCGCAACGAGGTTACGATAGCGACGTTTTTCTAATTCTCTGAGCGTCCGCGTCTCTGGCGAGACTGAAATAACTCGTTTATCCTGCTCTTCTCGCTACGATGTAATTCCAGTTCGGGAAGGAAAGATAGATATCGTAAGAATCGTTCGAAAACACTGGCGAACGATCGATGACCAAGTTTCTGGTTTCTAGGTGGTAGAAAGAGGGAAGGCAAAATGAATTTCGCTTAGCCTTTGGACACGGCAGGGAAACGAAGAAAAAGACGGGACGAAAATAACGAATGCAAGGGCGAAAGGGAGAAAAGGCGAGACGGAAAAAGGGAGGAAGGAAGGAAGGAGGAAAGGAAGCACAGCCACGAGTTGTTGGCAATTTTTCAAGGAATCAGTGCGCCGTCTGACCGGAATGAACACCCGCCTCTAGCCTCTTTTCTTTCCTACCCTTCTGAATCGCCTTTTTTTCTCGCCAGCCTAGCAGGGCAAGGCTACGACGACGTAGAAGAAGCCCCGAATCGCGACCGAGTCGAATTTTCACCGGAGAATTCCGCCAACCGAGCTTTAGATCGGACTAGAGAGACGAACGTATCCTACGAAACCGGTGAACCTTTTTAGGATCGAAATGCAAGAAGAAATTCGATGAATCTTACGGGATAGGTGAGGTGAACCGAGCTTCTACGACGAGATCGAACGAGCCAGATATTCGATGGTTCTGTGTTGTCCTCGACCGATCCACTTCCAAAAGATTCCTCGTAATCGGGTGTCGTCGATAACATCTTGCTCGTTTCGCCATGGTAGGAGCAACTTAACATCGGTACAGGAAAAACTACAGCATGGAAGTTAAGAAAGTCGCAGTTGCCGAAGATTAGAAAGGAAAAGAAGAGGAACGTGGCGCGAACTCGGACCCGGGGGATTTGCCTGGAAACGCGACAAACGGTCGACAATTTACGTTTACATATAACCTAGCGGACTCGTTAAAGCGAACAGAGTTACAGTGGTGCTGTATGCAAGCCGTTATCGGATGATCTTCGATAAAGCGAGAGATTCGTCCATTTTCCATTTTCCAAGGCGGCTGCATCGGCTAACCTTGGAAGGATGCGTGTACGGAATATCACGAGAGCGTGTACGAAAGGACGGTTAACACCTACTTTATGTAACGGCGACGTACGAGACAATGCCGTTGGCCCATTGTACCCGGATGGTTGTATGTACCACGTGCTACGAGTAATTCCACCCTTATACCGGATTCCGAATATTCTCAAAATGAAGCTCCGGGCTTTTGGGCTCCGTTCCAACTGTCTCTTCCTGCGGCTAGACCCGTTGCATAAAACCGCGCACACTTGCCCGCCTCGCTCTTGTCAGGTTCAAACGAAAAGTTTTAGTATCCTCAGACCTGACCTGCTGCCGCTTTGGATACCGTTCGAATATCGATACCATTCTCGACCTAAGTTTTCTACCCGTAACCCATATTCATCACCAGGTCGGGGAAGAAACGTTTCGGTAACCTTAATTTGCCAAAGCGTCGTGAGAACCGCTGCAACGAATTACGCGCCCTCGCAACTCTTCGCGATTTACGACACGTCGGCGCTTAAAGCCTCGTAAAATCAGTCGCGAAAGCGATCTACATGGAAATGTAAATTTCACGCGGATCGTGTTCACGCGTAACGAGCTCTTTGATGTCTCGGTGTAGAGATGGGCGGCTGACAGAAAAGGGTTAAACAAGTTAGTCGCCGATGGAGTATCCATATCCAGAGAATGGATTTAACGACCTAGTTGGGCGATCCTCGTTTAGCCCTGCGAAATCTGATTAGGAGAAGGAAAATGTTTCGCGCAGGTGGTTCCATCGAGAGCAGGATCAAAGGACCAGCTCGTTTTCGGCGAAACCGTAACAGGAAAATGGAATTAATAACGGCAAACCAGAATCTAGAACGCGATCCTTAAGGGGTTCTAATTAACGCGTGCGCGGTTACGAACTCATTATGCGAGCTGTCTAAACCATGGAAGAAGTGGTACGCGGCGCAGCATCCGATCGACGCGTCGTTATCCGAATTTTGCTCGTCGATTGGCCAATCTTCGACCTGTGGGACAGTCGGTCTGGGGATTGGCCGCTTTTCAATTTGTCGGTTTCTCTAGGAGTTGAGAGCGCGACTCGCTTCCGATCTCCCATAGTTGCAACGAAACGCAAAGAAACGGGACTGTTTGCACACACGGGGGGAGAATAGTACGCACGACAAATGGTGGAAGAAGGTGTAGGGGTGGCAGGTGGCTGGTAGCCAGGCTACTAGCCTTCGTTGGAATTGGTTCGCAAACGATAAAAGACAAACGAAAGCTCTCGAACTGTATCGTTGGTTCGTTTCTGGCGTGATGAAACGACGAGGGAAAACACAGGAGGAAACGTGGAAAGGTCCAGGGGAGTCCCAGCTGGAGAGAAAATGGTAGGAAACGAACGGCAGCCAGGCGCTCGAATAGAAACGTCAAAGTTTGCAGCTACTTTCTCAAAGCGAAACGTAGGTAATATGCGACCCGAAGAGACGGTTATCGATGTATCGATTCGGAAAACGGCGAGTCTACGATCGTTGACTTTAGCCGAGTTCCTCGGTATATCGTGTGCACGATAAACGAAAGAATTTGTAACGGGACTTTATAAATTAACGATCGTTCTTTCCCAACGGTAAAGCTGCGAGTTACTCGGTGAACGAACTGCGCGAATTTAAAGAAAAGAAGGAAAGAAAAGAAGTTGTTGGTATTGGTCATAAATTTTTCTAGTCCCCTTAACGAAGTATAACGTTTAACGAGTCTTGACTGGCTAGTAAATCGAAGGTAAACCTCTGGCCTTAACCGAAGCTTAACCTATGCTAAGCGAGCTAAAGCTCCTTGACTGGACCGTGGAACACGGAAGAGAGGCAAGTTGCATAGATTACAATCCGACTCGATCGAGTCGACGTATTTTCGACCCGTCCTAGCCGCCGAGTTTATCGATCGTATCCGAGATCTTCCCATCCGATTAAATTCTTTAAGGGATTAGATCTAGCGGAATTGCGCGTTTCGATTTTTAATTCGCCGCTGAACATCAACAACACGAATTAGGATAAAGACGAATTGAAATTCCTGGACGGTCGATCGACCGCGAGTAATTAAGTGCTCATCCGTCGATGCGAAACCTATCCGACGAAGGACACGATTCTCCGGCAAGAGAATGTGGCTGCGAGCCGAGATTATAAAACAATCGAACAAAGCCAAAGGGGGAGGACGAAAAAAGAAAGAGGAACAAGCTCGAAGCGGAGCGGAAAAGGGGAATGGAAAAAAGACTCGCGGGAGGAGAAGAAATCTTGATCTGTTCTGACAGTCTGCGCCACCTTCTCCGAGATTCAAATGGCCTCGTTTCGAATCGATTTCGAATTATCTTCGGCGAACGGATTCCTGCGGAGGAGTGGGGACAAAAGAAAGAGAGTCTATCGGTGTAATGGAGAAAACGAGCTGCAGACAGAGAAACAGATATAAGGAATGAAAGGGGTGTGACAGAGAAAAAGAGAGAGAAAGAGAGAGAAATAGGAAAAGCGAGGAGAAGAAGAGACAAAACGAAGACGGAAAAAACGAAGACAAGTACAACGGGGAATTTAAACGAGGAAGAGGACGACTAGCGAGAGACAAAGACAAGTTCGAAGGACGTCTCTCGTCCGATTAAACAGGCGCGGATGCATTTGGCACGGTCTTCGGCTAGTAAGCCGTGTCCCGGTTTTACCTACTTGTTGGCTCTAACCCTTGCCTCTTTCGGTAGAGCGTTTCTCTGCGAACGAGATCCATGGTTCGCGATCGTCCTTTGCCCGTCGGCTAATTGAAACGCGATCCACCGAAACAAGCCGAAAGAGCCGGAAGAAACTTTTGGGCGTGTCGTGTTCTCCGCTTGTCGACTCGGTGTTTAAACGAAAATACCCGGCGAAATACTTCGGCAAAGGAATACGATCGACATACGACGGCCGAATCGAGTTCACTGCAACTTGCAGACAACTCTGCAATAACAGAGCGTTACGTTTGCTTCGTTCTTCGTTTTGTTGCACGAGGCGAACAGCAACGAAATAAGATAGAACGAAACTCTGTCCCAAAGTGGCCTAATTAAACCTGGCATCGTGCTAGTTTGAAAAGACGCGCTCGCTTTGCTATAAAGCGTGGATAATAAGTACTTACACGCGTGAAAGCGTACGTGGGTATACGGACGATAGCCTGTTCTCGTTGCATAGCCGTGGTAGACGTAGTTCGTATGTAGCCGTTCGTTCTCGGCCTCGTCGGCAAGGCGTCGAGGCCTTTTTTCCACCGGGTTGCTCATCGCTGTCATGTTAATTTTCCCGGAGAAGGAAAGAATTCTTGAATCAAATGCATTCGTTTCGTCTCCTCGTTAGTCGGGACAAAAGAGGAACGGTACAAAAGATAACGAAACTAGCGACTCTTTTCATCCGGTTTGATTAAACAACTAAGTGCACCGTTGTATCGTCCTTAGCCATGCTCGACGGTTGATAAGCCGTCAGCCTGGACTTCCGTTTCTCCCGTCGGTTTCCTTGTCAATTCCCACAAAGGAATACAAAGTCAAAGGATTTCAGGTGATAAAGAATACCGCGTTATTATTCGTCCACGATATCGAGCGATACCGTAGCTTGGCAGGAAACGCGAGACGTTAACTAACAAGAGAAGCAACGCTCGCCCGAGCTCGCTTTTTCTTCTCCCATCCCGATTTCTCTTCTTGCCTTTTCTCCGCTGTGTCGCGCCACGTCGAAACGGATAAATTTGTAACAAAGACGGCGGCCAGCGTAACATCTCCGATCGTAAAAGTTATCGTGCCACGTTCTTTCCTCCGGTCTCTTTCGCCGAATAACGTGCTCGCAATAATAAAGGATTTATCCCTTCTAATATGCTGCCGCGACGTTTCTTCCTCGATAACCGAACTTTATAACGAGAAAAAATAGCGGCCGTCGTCCCTCGCCGATGGAGAACCACGATATACGTTAACTTTGTCCTTGACGATCGTAATTACTTCTAAAAATGCACACGTTTCGCGTTGAGTAGAAAAAGGTGCTGATAGATGATAACACGACCGACAATGGAATGGCGAGGAAGACGCCTGGGTGGAACGGCTCGGTGCATGTTTATCTCTAATTTATCGCGAAGGCAGACCGTAACGAGAAACGAAATCGCGATTCGAAATCTACTGTTAGCCCGAGCACGAACGAGAAAGAAATGGATCAAAGTCGAGCTGCCAAGCCGATGCAGATACCTTCCTTTCACGAGTGTTTCATCTTGGCAAAAAGAGTACAAAAGAAACAGAAACAATAGGTAGATTTTTTCCTTTCGTTCTTAAAATAAACGAGCGTCGCAACGTCGCGTAATTCCTATCGATTCTAGTTTAAGACGCGTTTAATAACCGACCGACAGAGGCCGGTGTATTTAAAACGAAAATTCTTGTTTGCAGAACCAAATACTGGCGCATAATACGTCAGCCAGGATAATCTGGTCGAATCAGAGCCTGGTACTTCAGAGCGTGACTAGGAGTAGCGCCGGCAAGTACGTGTGCGCCGCAACGAATGACCTGAACGAAACTCGCAGCGAGCCTCTTCATTTTCGCGTCAAGTGTGAGTATCTCCGCGGCTCGTCACGAGAACCACTTCAACGATCCGCCTCGGAGCGTACTTTATTTTAATCGAGCGAACTTAATCGAGGATTTTCCTCGGTACTCGGTAACGAAGCCGGCATTCAACGACGAGCAACGAACGCCGTTCTCGCGCATACGCTTCACCTGTACTACTTTCGTCTATTTATTCCGAAACAGCCAACCCGAATTCCTCTTCCTCTTATTCCAGCTGAATATTTCAGTCGTACTTAGTTTTAGCTACATTTTTGATATCCAATTCCCGTTTTACACCGAGCAAACCGCCAACCCGCGATGCGACCTCGAGAAGCAACTCTCTCGTACCTCGGCACCGCGATGTACAAATTGAATATGTCGGTTTTAAAAAACGATACACTAAGATAGATGTTTCTCACTCTCGTGAGAACTTCTCAGACGCTCGTTTCGATAAACCGAACGTTTAACGCCGCGGTATCGGACCAGCGATCGTTCTATGCTTGTCCACGTATCGATACCGTTTGCCCAACATATCCAACATATCGACATCGATGTTGATCCGTTGTTGGTCGTCGTCACGTTGGGTAGGCCGTTAACCGGACGACGACAGCCTCGACCGCTGCTGGATCGTGACTGTTTCGTTTCGCGATACTAGCAGAAACGTGCTCGTGGCTCGAAGTGATTTTGACCGTTTTGCACGCGAAAGACCATTTACCCGATACTTTTACCCACTTAAATCGTAGTTAGAATAGGCGAACGTTAACGCGAAATCGTAAAAACATAGTCGGCCGATCGACGCTCGGCCGCGTATTCTGCACGAAGAATGGGAACGGTTTCCGACATCGAATATAGATGCGCCGTGAAAACAAGCCCGGAACACGATGCCCGATATTTAACTGCGGCTCCTGACGGCCTCGTAAAGGACAAGGAAACGAGCCAGTATAAGCAGCAATCTCGCGGGAGTTTGCGAATCGAAGTCAACCTCGTATCTGAATTTAGTTTCCCGGTTATTACATCATCGCCCCGATCCTGGGAATGACATTTGCTTTAGGCTATTCACGTCCGCCTCGAAGCGGCGTGGTTTCCTTCGGTCGGGATTTAAGCCAACTTCGATCGAAATGTCGACGCGTTGATCGGTCTTACGGAACGCCATACGCCGATGATACTTGAACCAAAAGCGTTCGCCTGCGTAAATTTAGATTATCTGCTTATATACGAGCGCGTTTCCAACGAAAAGAGTTAGATTTACGACGGGCGTTGGATTAATTCCGCGAAAAGAGAAATTACGACTTCGTGCCCGTACGATTACACGCAAATCATCCGATAAAGCTGCTCCTTTCATCAGAGAAAACTAGAAATAAACGCGAGGGAAAACGGAACGAACAGGTTCAAAGGGCCATTCGATGAATGAGCATATTTTTTGAAAGCCGTTTCAAAGTACATGTCACAACGTTGCCCGCAATTAAGCAGAGTCTGGGAAAAAAAAGGCGGAGCGCGCAAGCTGTATAAAATCAAAGAGCGCGCCGGTTCTTAAATCGTTGCATCCGAACGTAGCAACGTTTTACCGATATTCGTGCTACTCGAATAACGTGTATCGCGACATCGCGTTCGATAATTCTTCTCATTCAATTTCGAGTTACGGACTCGGATTTCTGTCCGCCGCGTTAATTACCGAGGGAAACCAGTGTCAACCGGTTTTCCTCGTCAAATTTTCTGTCCGCGGTGTTCGCTCGGTTTCGATAAGAAAGAACGAAAGCGCGACGCCTTTCCCTCCGCATCAACGATTTCCGTCAATATGCATTTTAACCAGTACTTCCCGATATTCTTTTATATTTATTTCAGTCAGCCGTCCGGGCCGACACATTTGCAATTTAATTCCTTCGTTGCAGCAATATCGTTTCACCGAGTCTTTTGTCATTTATTCGTTGAATCGTTAAACACCTGAATAGAAAATATCGAAAAGAAATGGCCAGAGATTGCGGATGGAAAAAGTAATGACAGAAAATATTTATTCGCGCTCGTACTAAGAAACGAATGGAAACGAATTAAACGCGTAAAGTGCGAGGCTCGTACATCAGTCGCATCGAAATGACCGGCAATAAGTCATACAGATAGCACCTATGCGCGGCACGATATCGGTCGCGTGTGATTTTCACGTAACTTTGCGGTTCGACTCTGTCCACAACCTTTCGTTCTCGTGTTTCCAACCTGTTCCCTCGATTTCCTCGTAAATAGCATGCATCTAAAGATGCAAAGCAGCTTTCATTCCTAAGCGTTGTAAATTCTATTTTATTCTTGGAAACTTCATTCCTGTAAACCATTTTTCCTGGTCACCTGTTAGTTATTTCTCTTCTCTTTTTATAACGTGGCTTGTCACTCGAACCGCCTTGCTACTACACTTCTAGGATCTTCAAGCTTTCTTTTTTATTTCTGAAATTCTTTTTCTCGTGTCTCGCTTCTGTATTTCTTATTCCTACAACTTTCCTTTTTTCGCTGCCCGTCCTGTTCTCGTTTTATCGCCTGGATCTCTTTTTGTTGACACCTTTGCGTTATTTTTTATCGCTACAATTTCTCATTCCCAGGAAGCTTGAGTTTTCCCGTTGCTAAAATTCCTTCTACAATCCCTCCTACGTAACAGGATTGCTCCTCCAAATGTGGAAATTTTTCCATGTCCCAATTTCATCACGACAGAGCACAGCCGAAGGGAAACCCGACAAGTGATACATTATCATTTCCCATCATTTGGATGAACACGCTATCCACGGTAGTACATAATTGGAGCCGGAAAGTGGTTCTTCGAAAGCGTCCAGCCAGTTGGTTGTCGCAAATGATTTTGGAAAGCACTAGTTAATTACAAGGCTGGACGCCACCCTGCGCCAAATAATCAGTCAACAGGAAAGTTTTGATAGCATATATCGCGGCGCGCGTAAAAATCAAAAGGCGAAAAAAAATGGATTAGAACCTTCGCACGTACGCGCTCGGTATTGATTACTCTTTCGCGAGAAAGATGAATATCCATAATAGTAATAATAATAATAATAATAATAATAATAATTGTTCGATCCTTTTAACGTTAGAGCAACGATAAGTATATGTTTAAATGATTGGCGCGAGCAAATCGACGGAATATCGAATAATTCAAAATCAGAATTAACGCTTCGTAAAATGCAGCTTAGTTTAAGTTGGAATTTATTTCATACTAACGCAAAGGATATAGAAGGTTGCACGTGACTGTGAGTGTCGATGCATCAATTGGGGCCGTAGCTTGATACTATAAGTTAGGACCTTGCCATATCGTGAAAATTGCCATCTCGAAGATTGCCTCGACTCATAAACGGACTTACGTTCAAAAGTAGCGGAAGTATTCTTTGCTTTCCGAGCACGATCCTGTCGCTTTGTGTTCATGACTGTCTCATCCATCTCTCCAAAACCGTATTTTACTCCCGCTCTTCAATTTCAAAGATCGAACGCGTGAACGATCGGACTTGCAGCTATGAGAAATAGCCGTTCGTTCGATAATCTTGTTTGGGAATAACAATCATTGGAAATTTCGTTGGTTTCGCTATTGTCTATAGCAATTGCGCGATATTTGTTGCCAAGTGGCCTTAAAAAGTCATAATCCTTTTTCTTCTTTCAAACGACAAGATACGTGCCCGAAGCGGCAGAAGAGACGGATGCAGGCGGAGATAGGAGAGTCGGATAAATTGGAAGAAATGTATATCACGGGAAAGGTAGCTCGGCAAAGGTGGCAGTAGTTGTAGGTGGGAAATCTTTTTACATCAGTCGCGAAACGATTTCATCCGAGCGAAAGCTGCCTCGTGACAAAGTTCTGCGAGGCATGCTTGGAAAATTTTCCAGCAGAAAGGTTAAATAAACGGTTCTCAGTTTTCGTAAGTAGCAGCACGCGTAACAGGTCGTGCAACGCGTTTGATTATTCCAAGCCAGCGTTCCATCGATGCTAGCTAAATGTCGCCGTTTCGAGGATGCTCCAATTTTTTCTTTTTTTTACATTTCAACTTTTCCGACGTAACGTTCGATCGAGTGGAACGCGTGGCGCGGTTGTGGCGTTCGATTCTCGTGTGACTGGAATTGAAAAAGCAGGCAGCGGAAACGGCGATAGATGGTGGTGATTGGGAAAAGGGGGAGATTCACGGTCGAAATATTTTTCAGTCGCGCCGGTTTGCAAGGAGGACCGGATCGTGGTGGTCGGAGCATCGAGGGGCGAATCGTTGAACATCGCGTGCAAAGTGGAGGCCGATCCGCCAGCGCACAATTTCCGATGGAAATTCAACAACAGCGGAGAGACGTTGGAAGTAGCACCGGGCAGATTCTCGATGGAGAAGTCAAGCGGCGTGAGCGTGCTCAGGTACACGCCGACCACAGAGCTGGATTACGGTACTCTGTCGTGCTGGGCGGACAATTTCGTTGGTACACAAGCGAGACCGTGTCTCTTCCAGCTGATAGCCGCCGGTAAGTATTTACCGGATCTCAGTAAATGTTACATCAGCCGAGTAGCAGCGACCTCGCGCTCGATCTCGAGTCTTCGAGTGGTCAGGAAATCGAGTTAAAATCCTTTCTACCGTCAGAAACCAGCCTGTTTACGCTGCTAAACTACAACCTTCCGTGTTACATTTCGTCCACCCCTGAAATCGTGCAAATAAGACACTTTGTAGACGACTGGTCGTGCTACTCGCAACAAACTGCCTGGAAAATATCTCGAGAGCATCGCTCTATTCGTCTTTCCAAGTAGACGCGTAGTATGGCGACGGAACGAAGAGAAGGAAAAATTCCGCGTGGAGAGAATCTCGAGGCAACGCGATCAGCCGAAATCTCTCGCAAACCGCACAAAAATCCCAGTGTTTAGAATCGGCGTAACGACGTGGTATTTCATTTGCATGAGATCGGAGGGAAGAAAGGCGGTGATTTGAAATTGTACTCGCGTGCAAACAGCAACGTTGCAATCTGTGGCGCTTTTTTCCAAATTTCAAGTACGTTGTGTATCGAATCGATGGTAAAACGCGAAATAAATAGTGGAAAGCTTGGGCCGCTGCAACTCTAGCTCGAAAGTCCGACCTGCGTAAATTATTCAAAGAGCGCCGCATTCTTGCCACCCTCGGGACCGTACCAAACCACCAAGACTATTAACGCCTCAATTATTTACCCTTTCGAAACCAAGATTGTTCCATTTCTAAAGATCCTTCCAATTAGTTGGAAAGCGATCGTTAATCAAGCTGCCGGTATCACCGTTAACCGACCACTTATCCCACTCTTTATCGATTCCTACTCGTTTTTTTACGCAACCGACCATTATTTATCCGCGCTAGCTACCACATTATATCACGTTACGATTGCATTTTTTCGCAAGAACACTCGCGTAAAAAGCTATCGGCAGAATCAATTAATCGGTCCGTCCGAATACTTGATACGCTCGTTCATGAACACTAACGCGTCGGTATAATCGATCGATTAGCGGAGGAATTATACGCGACGCGCCGACGAATTTCCCCACGATAAACATGTTGATAAACATCATCTGGTAATAATACATCTGCGTGTATATACTTCTGCCGTATATTCGATGTGATGGAAATTTGATTGATTGAAAATAAATTAATTGAATTAATGCTCGGCGATTAATAGGTGCAAAACAATCAACAAGCATAACCGATCCGTGCGTTCGAAGCGAATTTTTTGGAAGCCATTCGAGCCGTTGCTCGAGCTGCGACCAATTTTCCAAGGGACCTTCTTTTCCGAGAGAGGCGCAGGCAGAAACGAGAGGTCAAAATCCTGACAGATATTCGGGAATTATCGCCGCGCGTACAATGCGATGCTACCAATCATCGCGCGGTAAACCGACATTAATCCGCGAGCGGATTTTCGCCGCGCGGCCTCGGCTCGATGTCTTTTTTTCCGCGTGTGATCGAGAATGACGTTGACACGACGACCTGCCGAAAACGTATTGACATTGACGAATACACACGTGCGGCCAAATCGGCGTCCTTTCTTCTTTGTACGACCGTCGCAACGCGCATTTTCATCCCTTTTACCCCCAACCTACGTACTTTTCTCCTCTGCCCTTTTTTTTCCTTTATTCGACAGAGGAATTACCCAGCAAAAAGATCGGTCGCAGCTAAGAGAATGAAAGAAGCGGCGGCGCGTTGCAAACTGGTGCTCTTTGGACGATTTATCGCTTATTCGTTCGCAGATTTTCAAAGATCTTGGACGTGTTATTCGAGGGAATCCGTTGAAAATCCCTTGAACAAATCGAACGTCGTTAGAACGCATCGATGGCTGAAACAATTTTTTAAGATGTCTTACGATACTTGGCGTTGGAAGAAATGTCGCGAAGCAACGTGCATTCGATGGTTGACGAAGCGACGTAGAGTTTCGAGTGAAATCGAGGCTAGTCGGTCGGTCGTCGATTCTGCTAGACCCAGTGGCTGTTGTCGTAACCTTTGGCTGCTCTGATTCATCCGCAGCGACCCGGAAACCGACCCTCGACGAAACGAAATTATTTTCAAATCTGTCGGTATTGATATCGGATATTGCGTGGTGGTTGGAAAGATGTTGGATGTTGCGACACGGCCAGAGCTCGTGAACTGCGGCAGGCTAACACGGGTCAAAGAAAGTTAAGCTGGTTATTCGCCTGGTTTTCGTGCATTGATCGCCGCTGCACCGTGAAAAAACTGTTTTCCAGCGAATTTCCGCTGGACGCGGCGAAATTTCAAAAACGAAAGAAAGAAATCGCTGACGCGAGAACGTCATTACCTCGGGCCGATGTTGATTAAATAACAGACTCTGACTCGACGCAGCAAGGCGAGGCGGCTGCAACTAGGCTCGAATGGTAAACAAAAAAAAAAATAAAAAAAATAAAAAGAAAGATTCATCGGCCGTTTCGCGTTTCCATTTTTCAGATAGCCATTCGAGTAAGTTAAAACGAAGGGAGTCGGTGCATCGGGAATAGAATTTTCAATCGCGGTTGAGATAAAAAGCGACGCGGCGCGGGATGGCATGGCGTTTCACCGCCTCGCCGCGAAACCGCGCGGCATGTATTATGAACCGGATGAAAATAAATTGAACAACGGCCGCGGAACGACAGGCGAGGATGAAACCTTGGTAAAATTCGATATATCTTAGGAAGGAACCGAAACGGTTCGTTGAAAAGAACGCGAGGTATGGCACGCGGCGGTTTCGCGATTAACGCGAATGAAATGTACGAGAGAGGTTGGCGTTTGCGAGCGAAAAGCGAAGAGCGGCTTGTAAATAGGTTGAAGCGGGAAAAAACAAAGAGTACGAGGGGTAATAGGATGCAAAGCGAAATAAAGTCGAGCCGAAGGATTCGCTTTCCGTCCGTTTACTCGCGTCGACGGAAAAGACGAACAATATTTATTTTCTCCTTGCCTCTCGGACTCGTGATAGCTTCGCTGTCTGTTTAAGAAGAAGGAAATTTTATTTGGAACGAACGAGAACCGTGGGGACAGAGAAGCGCGAGCAGGGGAAAAAAGATGAAAGACGGTGGAAGAGGAGGAGAGGGAAATGGCCGGGCGAAGCGAAGGGCCAGAGCGAAAAACAGGCGAATCACGGGTGCAACTGCGCTTTCAGTGGCGGCAGAGAAAAAGAATTTTCGTAGGATGCAACAAACTGCATCAACGCCGGGAGACGGGACGAGGTGAGATGGAACGAACGAAAAGAAGAAAAAGTGCGGGACATCTCTGTGACCATTACTATCCCGGTACACTAAATCCTTGCCACTCGTAGACGCGCAAACATTTTTCACCCGGGGTCGGGTGAGCTTGATTTCCAGAGAGCCGACGGTCTCGCACGCTTTCAGCCAACCTGTAGAGCGACCTTCGAGCGCGTACAAAGTATCCAGAAAATATTACCGGACAAAGGGCGACAAACGAGCCTGCGACAGAGACAACAAAAGAGGAAGAAGGTGGATCGCGCGGCGGAAATTTCCTTCCAACGAACAAGCGCGTCTCGCCATACGAGAGACGCGCGACGCGTGACTAGCGACGATGCACCGGAATCCAGCGCCAAAGAACTTGAAAGTGGCACGTGTATCAGAGAGGAAATAATCTTCGCCGTTCGTTTGATTCGTTGGTTGGACCGTGGATGGGAAAGGCAGGATAATAACCGTTTGCACGTAAGAGGGAGGACGCGGCTCTTGATCCGAGTATTCGGTGTGAGCGGCGCGCCGGTTTTCGTTTCCAGTAAGGAAGCTCGCAGAGCTTGCTGAAAGCGTAGGGATTCGCACAAAGTAGCTGTGGAATATTGCGAGTTAAAAGGCCGAGCGACCAGCTGCGGACCTCGTCCGTTTACAATCGTAACGTTCTAAAGAGCCAGCCAAGACTGAAATCCTTTACGAAGCAATTTCACGCGTCGGCTCGTTTTAATATTCGAAGCTTGCGGAAGAACGTCAACTTTCGCTCTACGAAATAACCGACCGCCGCGCGTCTCTAGAGCTGTGCAGGCGAAAGTCAACGCTATCGCGAGAATCGATTCTACCCCGGAGAATCGAACTGCGTGGAAAAGTGGCCCCGTCTGTTTGAATAATCGCAGAAAGAGAAAAGGATGGGTGGTACAGGTAGGAAGAGCGAATCAAAATGGCAAAACGTGCGACGTTAGCTCGTAAAATTTTAACAACGTGGTCGCAGCCGAGCAGCGTCGTGACGGATTTAACCGCGGTGACGTTCTCGTTTCAGGAAAACCATTTCCGGTCCGTAACTGCACGCTCGCGAACCAGACTTACACCAGCGTCGAGGTGAAATGCGTGGCCGGATACGATGGCGGACTTCCGCAAAAATTCATCCTGGAGGTGTACCATGGCGACGTGGATTTCCTATCGAGCAGCCAGCCTCTCTACAACGTCTCCAACGTAGACGAGCCGAATTTCTCTCTGGCCGGTCTGGAGGCGTCCGTCGAGGCAGGCGTTCACGTCGCGGTCTACGCCGTAAACGCTAAAGGCCGCAGTCAACCAGTCATTCTCAGCGAGGTCACCTATCGCGACGCCGAGAAACGTACCGGTAAGTTGTATCTCTCTCTTCTATTCGCTTTTACGCCTTTAAATCGTGATCCTAAATACCGATCCTAAATGAATCTAGAAATATATTTATATATATAATTGACCATCATTGACGAACAAAGAATCGTCCGCAAGGTTCATAAAAAGGTAGTAGATGCTTTGCGAAGAAATCGACCAGAGCTTAAAGTCAACTCGTAGAAAAGAAAGGGATAAGCAAAGTGACAGAATGAGAAATGGACTGTCATGCGTAAGCTTAATCGAACAGAAAGCGCGTTCAAAGAGAAACGAGCCGCGTTAGGTTGACCCTGATCAATATAGTGACCGGCACCGATGTCAAGGAGATTAACAAAGCGTTCGGGGATTCAGCAGGCAAGGTCGCTGCCGGCTGGTTTCTGCGGGTTCCGCGCCGCCTTTGAAACGGATGGTAGTTGTTCCCGAGTGGGTGGTGTCAACGACGAGGTTAGTAAGCAAGACGAATCGCCACCCCCGAGACAACACACCGAGACGAATGCACCACACCCATTATCCGGTCTCTATATACATTGTGCTACTTAGCCGGTGTCGACTGTAGTCCAAGAAATCGGCCTACGTCTTCATCGATAACTCGAAACATCCAGAGCTTTCCAACTCTCGCTCCGCGATTAATTCTTTTATTCGCTTGTTTCTTTGTTTGCTTCTTCCAAGGTTTTTCTTTGCGTTTTCTGTCAGAAAAAATATTTACCTCGGTCTGAAGCGTATGTCGAGAAAGAGTTTTCTTTTTTTTTTTTTTTGTTTCCGAACGGCATCGCGCTGTCGTCGTTATGAAAAAGCTAGATACGTAACTCGTAAATAACAGTGTATGGCGACGCGTTTATTCATTTTCACCACGCGCTCAAACTCGTCTATTGGATAGATGATAGAAAAACGTTAAAAATGGTTAGCAAAGTGAAAAAAAAGAAAAAATATGCGGGGGCGGGGGACAAAGTCGATGTAGAGGAAGGAGAATGACGCAAAAATGTAAAAGATTTGTCGTGGATAACGCGCAGTGAGTCACTGGGTGACATCGTGTGTATACGCGCGATCGTAAATATCAGCATGGCGTGGAGTTTACAACGAGGTAAAACGGAGGGCACCAAATCAATTGTCAGTAAAGTGATTTACGGTCGCGGCAGCGTCTATCAATTTGCAAGCGGGAGATGCGAGCGAGCATGGAACGCGCTCTCTCTTCTCCTGTGCCCGCGCGCGACCACCCGACTGCCACGACTTCTCGTACATCAACTTCTCGACATTCAAGAACAAACGACCATTACTTACGTCCTC
>NT_176967.1:1888210-1897244 GCF_000188095.3 Bombus impatiens
CCCTCTCTCTGGCTGCATTTGATTATCTTTCGATTAGACGGAAGAAAGAGAAGGAGAAAGAGGAAGAGAGAGAGAGAGAGAGAAAGAGAGAGAAGGAGCAGAGACGAGACAGGCTCTCGGCTACTTAGCATTAAAACTACTCCTCTCAGAACTCGATCGGTAAAACGACCGACAGCCCGACAAGCCAACTCCAAAGTCGATTAGCGCGTAATTAAGACATTAGTCAGAAACTTGCGGCATTTAAATAGCTCGACGACCTTTCTTCTCCGATTTGAACGTTACGTTCCTATTCGAATCGATTTCATATTTCACGGGTGCGTCGGTAACGCATCGGGACAGAAATTTAATCGGATCGGTCGCGAAACTCTCGACTCGATCGGCGTTCGTGTTCTTTTTCCTCCAACATTGGTTAACTGTTTTCCCCAGTGCGTTGGAAGAATTTTTTTTCTCCCATTCGCATTTACGCAGAGCAACGAGCATCGAATTAAGGAAAGCAATTACAGATAATGGTCCCAACGGCACCCACCGACGGAACCGTACAGAAGTCAGAGAGAAAAAAAGAAACGGAAGATAAGACTGGAAAGGGTGGAAAAGAGAGGAAAAGACGGAGAAAGGGAGAAACAGGAAGGGGAGAGAGCGAAAACAGAAAGAGAAGAGGCTATCCAGAAGAGACACGAACGTACAGGATGGTCATTAAGCGGCTGCACCTTCTCTCCTCTCGTCTTGCTCGCGTGTCCCCCTCTTTACGTTCCCGGTTCGCTCATCTTTTTGGACATTAAACCGTTTCGCGTGCGGTAATTTTCCCGGGGTCATTTTTGCCGCTCTTCTTGCTCCGTCGTTAACTTCACTTAGCTCTGTTTACCCCCGTCGTCGTTTCTCTCTTCATCCCTCTTTCGTCCTACCCGTTTCCCTCGTCGCTTACTTCCGATCTTCCGTCTTCCGGCCCGCCTCTCGTCAGACGTCAGCCGAAAGCTCGCTCGCTTCGCCGGTTTTTTCACCCACCGAGCCCGCTGCTTTTTTCCGTCCTACCACGCCTCCTTGTCAACTTATTTTTATCCTTCGGCTAAAGAACGCCGCTCTTTCACCCCGCAGAGTCGAGCTGTATTAACGGAGATCATTGCCTCTTTCTTCGATCGTTGTCCCTCCCGAACCCCCGACTCCGACGAATCGAGCGAAAAAAAAAATCGCATCGCGAAACTCGCGATTAACGTGTCTCAGTTGGAAGATTGGAAAACTCGAGGTTGCGCGAACGAAGAGTAGCTTTCACGTGCAAAGAGCCATAAACGTTTCTGCGTCGGTTATTTCCAACGAATATCTCGTTAACCCGCGAGTTAATATTTAAATCGACAGAGTGGTAAGAATTTTCTTTCGAGATCCAAACGTGATATTTTGCGAGACGGAAGACCCACGCTGCTTATAAAGCTCTGTTTCGCATTTTTATTGATATAACCGATCTCGCGGAATCAAAGATACCCGGTAAGGTGGAAACTCAAACAGATCGCGTTTCTCGCGAGTAAACACCTACGAAATTGAATGGAATTCGTTCTTCGAAATTCTATATACCGTGTTTCTTCGATGCTGGTAAGCGGTAGACGAGCCAGCAATTGGTCGCGAAGCACGACGAGGAAATTGAATTTCGCGATTCCGGACGCAGGGTGACGACGGGGAAGAGAGCGATGCGAACCAGAGAAATCGACGTAATTTGTGACACGCGGATGTTAAACAAGTGCGTCGCGTGTCTCGATGAACGATGCAGCGAGATGACAGTTCCTTTCCAACTGTCCAATTCGCGCGTACTGTTTAAGGCGTACTGCTTCGTGCGTTTACGCGTGTCGTTAACGCGATCGGACCCTCGTCAAACGGATCTCGATGTAACTCATTGCGCGTAAACGCCGATACCACGCCTGACGTTCTCGCACGTAACGTCAATTAAAGGACGATCGAATCGACGCGCGTTTCCGTTGCATCCGCAACGCGCATCGTAGCTATCGATCATCTCAGAGATCGATCGATCTGAAATACGCGGATGGAGAATCGCGCGCAGCTTTTCGTACACGAGGATCGATCGGCGAATCGTAGAGAGGAAAATTTCGATCCGCAAAAAGGCACGTTGGGCTGCTAATTCGATTGCAGCCATAATTTCAAGATCTGGAACGGTAAAAAGTTTTTGCTCGTCCAGAGGAGGCTCGATTGGCTGTAAATTCGTGAAACGGAAAGCATCGTAGATCGTGAAAGGTCGGCGGACGATGCAACGCGTGCTGATTGGCGAGAGAACGTGTCTGAACCACAAATCCAGCCTCGTCTTAGGTTTTGTCGGCTTTTGCCGGGCTGTGTCTCAAAATCCAGCTCCGAGGATCTATCGATCCATCGTTAAAAACGATTCGCGAGGATCGCGTCAGCGGTATAATTTACTTTAACGCTATTGTCGCAGTCATTCGTTTTCGTTCGTGTTTGCCATCGTTTTGATCGAAGTAACGCAGACTATAGTGGCGGCATTATGAATTTTCTTTGCGGTGCGGTAACCGCTTTAAACGGGAAATCGTCGTTCGTGGAAGAAGAAAGACCGCTTTAAATTCTATTAAAGCGGCGGAGTAAAGTCCTGTCGGAAGGAAAACGATTATTATCGCCGTACGAGTCACATCGTTAAGTCCTTAAGAAATATTCTCTGCGGCGTAATATATTCCAAGCGGAGTTTATATCAAGCTGGCGCGCGCACGAGTTATCCAACAATTTCGCCGGTGGCCAGAAAATGGTAGCCGTGGAAATTCCTCAAACGGTTTTGGCTAGCGCCACGGTCGCCGCCATTCGTAACAGGTAATGTTGCCGGAAGTATCATAACGACCCATTCTCGAGTTTAAGCTCGTCTCTAAATACTATCTGGAATTAAGCGGAAACGACTATTCGTGATTATACGACCGACGACCATTGCCTGCTTTTCAACCGAAATCTTTACACCGCTGCCGCGTAATACCGCGACACATGATAACGTTCTCTCGGGCTAAGACTGGCCTTTGTTCGGCCATCGTCGTCGTCGTCAGCAGCAGTCGAGAGCGTACCTTACTTCCGTCGAAAGTTCTGCTCTCTCTCTATCTCTATCTCTCTCTTTCTCCCTAGTACGAGACCGTGTAGACCGATCAAAGCCGCGGAAATGTCCAACTACGGTGGTTTATGCTACACACCGTTAAACTGTACGTGTCGAAAAGCTGCGAGAGACGTCCCGGAGTTTGAAACCGGGATAGAATTATCAACGCGTTTGATGAAAGTGGCCCGGGAATCGAAAGCCCGTGAAATTTGCCTATCGTCGATCACAAAACGACGAAATACATAATTCGTGGCGGAGGAAGCGATAGCATTATAGGGGAGGAAACAGCGGTGACGTTGACGCGTACCACCGACGTCGCCTATCTGCACCACTCACCGAATCCTCCTTAATTTCGAGAAACCGTCGCCGCTGTTCGCCTACTTCGAAAGAGAAATTACAGGCAAATCGAACTCCGCGTATTCGCGCCGCTTCCTCGCGAAATCTCGTCTCGTCGAACGGTATCGCGGCTAAGGCTGAAAGGCGTCAGCTGCACCGAATTCTGAATCAGATTATCGCGAGCCATGAAATTTCCTCCTTCTACGCGCGTGTAAGTACAGTCCGCCAACACGCGAAACCTTTTGCGTTTTCGCGACCAAGTTATTCCGACGCGACGCGTTTCGATCACCGATCATCCGCGTCCGATAAGCGTCCACAGAAATCGAGAAAACGCTATCGAGAAGCTGAACGTGTTAGATCGGACTAGATCGGCCTGCACCGACCAAAGTAATTCGGCGAGTCGTTGCAACTTTGGAATATACCGCGTTGTCAAGAACAAATGAAAACGTAATTCGGATATCCGGTAACGGTGGAGTAACGCAGAGACAAGGTAACGTTGCAAGCTGCTATTCGTAGGAATAATTTTAGCGAAACCGATGGCCCGCGGGTATTCGAATTAAAGCGAAATCGGAGGATGAGAGGGGGTGGGAATGACCAGAAAGAGGAGAGGAAGGGTGGAACGGTAACATCGGATTAGAGAAAGGGTTCCATCGACACTAGTGGCATTCCTACTGGATCGTACGATAATTGAGATTAGGGTACTTGGCTTTAAGCCTTTCGAGCCTCCGAAGATCGGCCAATCCCCTCGATAAGCGTTTATTATGAACGAGAATCTCAAGATCGGCGACTACATTGCCCTTGGCTTCGTCCTTTTGCTACTCCTCCCAACTTCCTCTCTCTCACTCTCTCCCTCCCTCTCTCTCTCTCGCTTCTCCCTATCCGTTCTTCTCTTCGGTTTCTCTCTGTGGGGCAATCCTCTTCAGGTTGCGAGATTGCGCCGGTAATTGCTCCTCGATTTCACCTACGTACACATGGCTTTCTATTGTTGCACATGAGCAATACGATTTCTGGTGTGTACATATGCGAAGGGAAAGGGCGGCGACGCGCAGATGGAAGGGAAGGTAAAGAGAGGAGGGTGAAGAGAGTGGGACATAGAGGGAGTAATCAGTGACGAACTCTCGAGACTGTTCCGGCTGAACGCAATTAAGAGGATACCAAACCACCATCGACGTGGCTACTTGACCGTAGCCGTATTAGCATCCAGGAGAATCGCGTACCTCGCAAAAGGGATTAACCTTCGAGGAGATTCGCAGGCAGCTGCGAACATCGACTTGAGATTTATTCCGTTTCAATCGGTGAATCTATACGCTAAACACGGCTAAGGAAGTAAGAAAACGGGAGAAACAGGCAGAAAGCCGACCGGATGGCAAAGGTATTTCCACGGTTGAAACGAATCGTGTCTTGAACGAGAAAATCCAAAGTAATATCGTGGATGGTATACGTGCTTGGAAATCCTTTTAATGTGTTCGCGCGGCGAATGGAATAATTTTCAGAACGGACGGTGGTCGCGTTTCCGTGGTAATCCGGGTCGAAAGCGATCGGTCACGGAGCCGAAAGAGATTCGCGTGCGCGTTTCATTAATTGAAAACGGCTGAACTGGGACACGTAAGTCGCCTTAGTCGGAGAACCGACAGCACAACATCGATTCGGGGTTAGCTTTACGTTGAAATTAATCCAAGTGAGCCAAAGTTAGATCTGGCTCTGGCTAAGCCGGGCTTTTTGGTGACTTAGTCGGCCGTATGACATCGAAGCTTCGTCTTACTTGCAGCCCGATATCCAGTCGACGCATGACTGAAACTTCTCCAATGACTTTCTCCTTTCGTACCATTCTGGCTTTTCCGTCGTTCGTGTAATTGTAACGTTCGTTGAAACGTCGCTGGAATCCTCTACGTTTCTCGTTAGAAGAAAAGAAGAAAAAAGACGAGGGGAAAAGAAAAAGGGCTACTTTTTTGGCGAATCGCTGGAAACGTCGCGTGTTCGCCGGACGGATTATAAAAGAGGGACGCGGAGTCTCGAGGAAATCGAATCTTTATCGAAGCGTGATTTTGCGACCTCGCCGTGGCAGAAGGAATTTTTTCCCGATTTTAGCTGAAGTACGTAGCAATGAAAATCTTGGCGAACCCGCGTTAAGACCGATTAGCGATCTAAACTTCGATGAACTCCGAGTTCGAGAGCCCGTTGGGATATGCGATTCCCCCTGTTGGCTCTCTTCGAGAATCCCGTTAGACCATTCTCGAGGATCGACGGTATAAGGACCGGTTTATCTTTAGTACCCCGGCACCAGACGTTTCTTCGCGTGGAACTCGATTAAACTTCCATTGCAACTTTTACGAGACATTGTCGAGGCTTAGGAGGGTATACGATCGCAAACTGTGCCCATTTCCCGGACAAGAAAGAACCTGCAATCTGCTAAAAACTAGTAATTGATTAAAAAATCGTAGCCGCGGACGTTAACGCGGATGGAAAGAACGCGAAAGGGAAGGGAAGGAAAGGATCGGCAAAGAATCGGAGGACCAGGCAAGGGAAGAGAAAAGCTGGCGAACTATCCGCGTGATTTAGGTGAATACCGCGTCCCGAAACGTGCCGCGAGAAATATATTTCCTCGTTGTTCCAAGGGAACAGAGCTTCCGCCGTACAACTTTAACGAGAATCCGTCGACGCTTTCGAAGAATATACGATCGCGGGCGACCGTGACAGCCGTCTACGGTAAATCGCCGTAATTGATCCGAGAAATTATCGTAACGATGCAATTACCTGCATCTGCCGAGAGGGAAGTTGCAACGCGCCATGCCGTTTGAAATATCGTCGAGTCTTCGGAAAGAAGTGTATGTCAATTTCGCGCGAAACCAGACAGCACAGAGGATCCGTCTTTAAAGGTTGCCGAAATAAACAGCCCGTTCGAAAGGACTCGCGTAATTCTACGATTTATCGAGAGAATCGGTCTCTTTCCACGCGATTTCCTACTCCGTCTAGAGTCTAGAACCGTCTTAGATCGTGCGATTCGATGGCTTTACGAGAGCTTTTACGTCCACGCCAAGCACTTTTCTGTCGCTCAACCGCGCGCGCTCATATATTCCTCGAACGTCCTTCGAGACTCGCAAGATCGTCGTATACGGTCTATTCGCGGATCTAAGCGCGGGATTCAAAGCGAAGATAGCGCGCAATGGCATTGTCAATAAAACGCAGCAACCTTTACGAGTGCGACGCGATAAGTGCAATAACCGTGTTTCGTTCTCTGCTGTTACGCGCAACCTGTTTCACGTCGATTTCCGCCGCGTGTTTCCAGATTTTGCGAATAGTCGGTGAGGATCCACGTGCCGATCCACCGAATAAACGGAAGGACGAACGTCGAACGTTAGAACGTCGCGCGTACCGAGCGTAGCCTTCCTCGAGTCAGGTGCTAGAGAAACGCGAATACCTAGGGTGGCTGATTAAACCTTGGGTTTTACGAGCATTACGCGTCCTGCCAAAGTATCTTCCCGTGCATACGTGTACGCACACATACACACACACACTCGCGTGCTGCAATCTATTTACACGCATAAATGTACCCGTATTATGCATAAGGTGTATATCGTCCGATTTTCATTCCCGCGCGCTGCCTCGCGCGCAATTTCCACCCAGTCTTTTCCCCATACGACGAAAGCCTTTCGAGCTGTTCTTACCCTTCGTGGAGAAAGTTTCACTCTGAAGGCAGAAGCTACGATCGTCGTCGAAATATTCGGAATCCACGGCAACGAGGATATTTGCCGATCTGGATGCCTGGTTATCCGACAATCTGGCGCGGAACTTTAGCCAAAGCGGCGCTTTTCCGCCGGGTCGACAGCAACGACGATAGCGGTGGTGTGGTGGATAGCGGTGACGAAGGTATCATGCAAGCGCACACGTAGGTACGTAGATGTTCTTCGCGAGTTAAGAATTAAAAACGTTCGTCACGGGAGGCTAACGAGCGTGCCAACGCTCTGTCCCACTTACCGTACAGTGGAACACAGCTGGCCAAGCCGCGCTCGAAGAATACAGTTTTGTTAATTATCCGAGGAAAACAGCAGGCCAGTTCCCACGCTCGGCCACTATCGACTAAAACGTCACGTGCGAGAAACCGACCAACTCGAACGCGAACCAAGAATTAGCCTGCAAGATTTCTCGTTCTCTTTCATTCTGGCGAATGAACCTACTCTGCCGCGATATGGTCTCCAGTTTCAATCTCGAATATCGATGTTGCTCGTTGTCTCGTTCTCCGGCTATTCCAAGAGAAACGCGACTTACGTAACAACGGTTTACATCGTCGTAAGATGAGGCCAAGCTTGGTTGACTGATACCGGTAGCAGGCTGCTTCTCGGAAAGAATCTTTTTCTCTAATTTTTAGCGAACAAACATTTGAATCGAGTCGGCAGCCAGCTAAATTTCAGGAAAAGCCGTTTGCACAGCCTGTTTTCTCCGACTTGTTTGTACGGTTTAGCGCGACGAGTACGAGGGGAAAAATGGAAGATAGTAAGTAGCCAAGAAGATCCGTAAAACGGTCTTTGCCTCGGTGTTGTTACGTAGAACACGGTCTAATTCGCGTTTTGCTTCTTCCGCTGTTTTCGCGATAGATTTCGATTCCGATGAAACCGCAGAAAAGATACGGAATTTTGTCCACCATCATTTTTGACGAATATATTCAACCAGAGGGAATCGGTAAGAATGGCGAGGGAAAAAGAGAAGGACAAAGTCCCTCTTGATGGGACACTTCGTTTAATTAGGTAATCATACGGACCTCGCTACCCGACGAATGGTTTTAAGTAAAGCGTCTTTCTAATTGAAGTTTCTCAGTGACAACAGTTTCCCGATAACTCGTCCAATTAAGAAAACCGTAACGAACGAAACTCGTAAAATATTCCTCGGCCGCTTGCTGTAACAGCTTTTCGATCTCCGGGTATAGATTTTTCGTCGCCCATCGCCATCAAGTTAATTCGCAGATTTTCTAACGGGTCTCCGTTAGAAAAGTCTCGAAAGAGGTTTTCGCGAAAGCGAAGCAAAAGAAACGTAGCGACGATTAGAGGAAAATTCGCGTATCCGATTACCACGAAGGAAATTAACGAATCGCGTCAGATTACAACACCATCGCGGGACAACGCTTGATCGTCCTTCGAAAAGCTTGTCTACCGTTTCATAATGATTATTGTCGCGCAGTTTCCAGCGTCCTGCGGTTACCTGTTTATTAATGTATGGATATATTACGATTCATTCGCTGCGATTCGAGCAACGATCGAGCTATTATTACAAGGTCTATGCGTCGTTTAATTATAGCCGCGATAATATTAAATAAATTACCGTTGTTCATTTGTCAATCCCCAGTTTCCTCGTAAATTTCATCGAGCCCCGACTGAAACGGCGGCAACGCGGAATTTGTTAATTACGTAGGTCGTTTAAACGCACGCTGGCAGCTACCGCGCTTCCCGTCCAAGCCCCGCTACACTTGACGCATCGTTCCGCTAACTACCTTCGATTTACGCCTCTGTTCAAGGACAAGACGCTGGGATCGTGCTGTCGCCGCTGATCGGTGTGGTGGTCGGAGCTTTGGTCACGCTGGTCCTCATCATTCTTGTGGTGGTGGTGCGCGTACGCCGCGAACGA
>NT_176967.1:1898079-1898236 GCF_000188095.3 Bombus impatiens
TACCGCCGCAACAGTATCCTCTGCAAAATCCTCAGCAAACCGTGGAAACCGACCCCGACGTCATCCCAAATAAATTCGGTGAGTTTCTGAAGATTTGGAAACACGAAGCTTCGAACGCGGCTTCGTCGCTGGCAAAGCGAGTACGCTACCGATCGGC
>NT_176967.1:1898373-1908784 GCF_000188095.3 Bombus impatiens
CTACCGATCGGCGGTCGTGCGAACGATCGATGGCCGTGCCACGCCGCGCCGCGCCGCTCTGCATTTTCAAATAATGGCCAGGAAACGTTCTCGCAACGCGCAGTTAATCTAATTGCGTGGGTTACGAGCATCGCCGCGATTTGTAATAGCAGCGTGTATAGATTTTATTAAATTACCGCGGCTTACACGGTTGCCGAGCGCCGCGGCGCCGGCGGTATTTCATCCCCAACAAAAGAGATCGAACCAAAACGCCAAATATTTTCCAAAAACATTTTCCATTTGCTCGGCCAGTCCGCGATTGCGATCGATTCGCGCGATCGGCCGCGCAGTTCCTATCGCTTTCTAGAATCCGCTTACCGCGGTGGTACGTGCTCGCGAGACAAACATCTCCGACTAATTTCCGTCTACGTTTCTCCTACATCGACTTGGAATTGGTTACGAGACACGAATTTAAATACAAAAACTTGCTTAAAATATCGCCGCTGGGGAAACACTTGTTCGGCGAGTCCAGCCATTGGCAGGCGTTAAACTCGATAACGGGAGACTATCAAAAACGTATGCGGGAAAGCGGCAACTCGTTTAACGCGATTAGAATGTTAGTAAGAAATGAAATGCAACGGTTTGACGACGTAAAATAGATTTCTCGCTTTCATCGAGCCAAGAACGTTGGTCATTCCGTAAGATGGTACGTACGGGAGGGTTGCGTAGGAAACGGCACGTTACAATTCGATAGGGCAAAGGTGAAAAGAGAAGGCGAGAAGAACCGCGTGGCTAATTGTCACGGGGACATCGTCGTATCGTTTCGAACGAATCCCAAAAGAATCATCTCCGGTTCGATGTTGCAGAAGGAAACCTGGTAGAAGTGAGCCCACCGAGTTATCCAGGTGGATATCCCCCGGGACATTGGGTCACGCCCGGACCTACACCAAGCATAGACGAACTCTGCCACAAATTCAGCGGAAGACCGACGGAGCTGAGGTTACCATCGAGAAGCACGATACCGAGTTTACAGAGCATGCCCATGACGGGAGTGATGATGGGCGGTGGACAGGGCGGCGTGACACTCGGTGGCAGCCAAGGTGTCGTCGTCGTCGGAGCCGGGCAAGGCGTTGTCGTCGCTGGCGAGTGCTTGGACGGCGAAGCGATCAAGAGACGACTGATGGCCAACAGGCTTCCGGAGAGCTGCGTCTAGACCTCGTTGTTCGTCGCCTTCTGCGTCCGTGTATCGCGTTCACCGACACGAACAGAGGTCCCTTGCCGAAAATTTCGGCTCGTTCGTAGCGCTGCACGGCTGGAGACTGACCATTAAGATGTTCGATGATCGATATCGTACGCAGCGAACGAAGGCTTTCGCGACTCGTCTTGCGAAACGATTAGACATCGTACGAAGCGGCATAAAGACAATCCGCCGTGTCGTTGCGAGCAACGGAACAACAGCCGCTAAGCTAACGGAGATCGTCGACTGGATAAGCGATGGATAGAAAGGCGAATGTGCGACGCGAGCTTAGATTTGTCGGGAAAACTTTCCAATCGCGAGAAGGTATCCGCCAAAATTGTTTTGTAAACGTTTTCTCGATAGTCGGGCAAAATTTGTTCTTTTCTCTTTTTTCCTCTCGGGAAGAAACGGACGAAGAAAGGAACGGAACTGAAAGAAAAGAAGAAGAAGAATCGAACTGGAAAAGAGTTAGGTGAAAACTTGCGCTCCTGAGTTTTCCACCTGGGCAACATGTTCCCAAGTAGTGTTCTTCTGTCTTCGAACGTCGGCGCAACTTTCCCCTATCCCTGTTTCCGTCGCCAGACTCCGAGTCCAACCATCTTCGACGCTGTCTTTTCGCATATTTCTTTCTCGCTACGTGACTTCGCCTCCCGGACACGCCGTACGACCGGACCACCGTTCGCCAAAGTGGCAGTCTCGAGTAACGTATCGAGGAAACGCAACTTTCTACCCGAGAACCACGTTCGACTTTGTATCCGACTGCCAGCCCAACGTATTAAACGCGCTTCGAAGCGATTGCGCAGGGAGCCGGCGGCGCTGGCAATCGACGCCGAAGAATCGAAATGGGGGTAAATAAACCCACGTCTCAGCCTACCAATCGAATTCTCCAGACATCGAGGCATTAGGCCGAGAAACGCGAGAAAAGATAAAAGGTTCTCGTACAACCCCTCTTCCGGTTGCTCGGAATGAAGATGGATGGAGGAACTGGGCGAGAATATACGATGGAAATCAGGGGAGAGGAAAGAGGAAAGGAAGACGCGGAGGAATGGAAAGATAACGCGATGTTACTTCGCCGAGTTGCAAGAAGGAAGAGGCGTGATGCGCGGTATCGAGGCTGATCAATCAGTTTCAACGACGGAAAACATATTCGGGGCGGAAGTAGTTTGTAAGAAACACCATTTTATACGTTGCAACGTCGTCGGCGTCTCCTTTCGATTATTTTGCCCGTGGTCGTCCTTCTCTTTCTTTCGTTTCTTTTTTTTCTCTCGCATTCTCACGAAATCTCGTACGAGCGCAACGCGATTTTAACATTCGCTGGAATTAGGGACGACGTTTGATTCAACGAAAATCGCTTTCTCTTCCTAGCGGAGAGGATAAAATGCGTTAAGCAAGAATCGACAATAAGTGATGCGATCGAGAATAGAAACTCGAGGTGTTTGTAACTGTATCGCGACGAATCCGATCGAAATTGAGGAGAACAGTCGGAGACGAGATAGTTTGGCGAGTTACGCGAGCTGGCAAACGAGACGGTTCGCGGCGACGAGACGCGGTTTTTTAGGAAAACGAAGAACATTTTGTTCGATCGTACTCGATCGTAGCTGTGATACGAAGTTTCCAAATTTTGATCCATCGTCGACGTGGACGTTCCTTTTCGCGTTTAGCCTAATTTCCGACGTGAGTGGAACACTCTTGTAAATATACACGCACGTGTAGGCACAACGATCGGAGAATGAAAATTTACCGCGTGCATTGTTCTATCGAGAAGTCGCAGCCGTCCGACTGTTCTTCTAATTTCATTCGATTCTCTTAACGAACGGGAGAAGAATAACGGAGTAGCGGAGAGACTCGAGGAGTCTTTATACTCGGGTGAAAAATTGAATTTGTAAGGTCAGAAAAACCGGGCTTCCACGTGACACTTTGCGACGAAGTCATGAAGCTTGACGGCGAAACTAGGAGTAAAAAGTGACAAAGTATATTCCTAAGAGAATGAAGTAACGCCAACTTCGTCCAAGACTCTCGCTCGAGGTATGCGGTTTCTACTTTGAACGTGTAACGAAGAGAAGAAAACGAGCGAAAAAGAAATAAACGTTAAGTTATCGTAATGCGTGACGCATCGCGAATCGATTACGCGATCCAAATGATTAGTAACGTCGAACCAAATGTCGAGTGTTCTTTTTTTTTCGATGTATTAAATGAGAAAAAAAAGGGATAATGAAAGAATCCAAAAAAAAAGGTAACTAAAAGTCGTTGCTCGTTAGTTAATGTCGTATCGTTGTACATAAGTATGTATCGTTGAAGAATTTGCCCTGCGTGGGAACCATGCTCGAGGACGATCGCACAAACGTCGTCGGTAATTTCGATGTTCGAGGGTGCGAGTTTAATGGAACTGACTAACGATGAGTAGGAAACGCCGGTGTGCCAGGAAATCGAGGCGATTCGCAACGACGCGACCTGTATCGTCGTTCGATGGGACTGGTCGATTTCTGTTCGAGTGACAGGTTGACAGGTCGTTATTTCCCAAAACGCTCGACGAACAACGATCTTTGTTAATTAGAGTAAACGCTATCCTCGCCGCAAACATAGAATTAGCCGCGCTTCGGGAATCGGATCGAACATCTTTTTCTATCGAACCCTGGAAAAATCATCGTTACGGTCGATCGTCGTCGTACTGCCAACGAAATTGCTACGTTCCCGCGTGGAAACCAGCGACCTGATCGACGCGATCACACTTTTTTCTTTCACGTCCACGAACATTTAATCTAAACGTATCCGGCTGTCGATCTGGCGAGAATCAATTTTCGGTATAACGCACGCACAAGCCGAGAATCTACATCGATTCCTGTACGATCCAAACGTTTCGTTTCTGCTCGAGGGAAAGATGAAGAATATAATTCAGAATTTTCCTCTTCTTTTTGGCCGTTCTTCTTTTCTATATGGCTGCTCTTTTTCCGGCAAACGTACTGACAACATCGATAGGAAAATTCTTGGCACGCGAGGAAACGATGCGCCGCTGACCTGGTGCAAGCGATTCGATCGAACACGAAAACGAAAATTAGAGACTAACGAATGTACATAATCAGCATGATGCGAGGTCCGTGTAAATCGATTATATTTTAAGTTCACTGTATAGGTGATTTCATATCAGAACTGCATATCGTCTACTAACTCGTATGTATATATTACATAAAGTTTCGATCTGAATAAACTGTTTAACTGTCCGAACTGAATCGTGCTTTGAATCACCCTCCCACAGGACTATCCCGACTCTCTCTCTCTCTCTGATATTCCACCGACTTCGATTACGCTTGATTTATTAAAAAGATGCATCTTTGAACTTCGAAGGGAAAGATAGCGAAACGAAAGCGACCGTTTAAACAGCGATCGCTGCACACATAGATAGAATATATCCGCTTTTCGTAGGGAGCTACATTTCCGAATTAACGAAGCATACTTCTCTTCGTTGAAGAGAATTCTCGATCGAGATTGTCGATTCAATGAAAGGAGATGGGAGACGCGGATCCCCTCGGTTCGCGAACAAATTCAGCCGATCGAACGATGCCAAATGATCTCCGGAGACCGTTAAAGCCTCATTTAGCATAATCCGAAATTTATAAAAGAGGGAGCGGAAAGAAAAATTGAACTTGAAAATCGGGGATTGCACGAAGGGGTGGACGAGATCGAATTTGCCGATTCGCGGCTGATCCTTCTTCGATTAAGAGTTCGTTTCCGAGGTATTTTTCAATGTTATTCGCGCCACGCGTTCAAACCCATAGAATTCTTAGTTCTGTCGCGAGAATAAATTCGCGCCGGGTAAAATACCGGCTGGAAAGAAACCTGAAATTTTACAACGATAGCAAGAGGTACCATAAAAATCGCTTAAAATGCAACTACCGTGAGAAATCCCTGGCGTACCCTCTGGTGTCCCGAGAAAAAATGGAAGCAAGCTGAACGGAATTTTAATCTGTCCTTGTATCGTATTTCGCGTGCTTACGTGAATCTCTATGTACGTACCGTGAAGCAACATCTCGAGAACATCTTTGCCAACGTCCTCGACGAAACCAGCGTGAACATCTTGAACACCGTTGTCGCAGTCACCTCTTGACGCAAGTAGTCGTATTCTCCATGATAGAGCAGAGCCAGTGTTTTACGAATTTATTCGTGCATTAGCACTTCTTAAACTGACGAGACGAGGGCAAACAACACTACACAAGGGATTTGCCTTGTATGATTTAACAATGGCGCGAGTGTTAACTTTCCTCTTCGGTATCCGTCGTATCGTCGGAAGATTCGACGTTGGATGGCTCGACCTTGGCTGGTTCGACGTCGACCAACATACGTTGAAGCTGCTTGCGCAGCATCGTCGACGCGCTCACGATACAGTTCATTATGGTAAACAAGGCGTAGTTGTACTTCTGTATCATCGTGTTCTTGAAATCGTTTATGCGAGGCAATTCGATCTGTGAAAACGTAACAATTTCCATGGATCGAGAAAAAGCAGAAATTAACGTTGTTATCGTCGTGCGTTACTACTTCTCTGTCGTCCAAAGTGGGAGCGATCGTGGCCATTATCCTGCGATACAGGTCCTCGACGTCGGCGCTGCTACCCCACAAGCCCTCGGTATGCGTCCAATAAACGAGACCAGCCGCGATGCTACTTTTCACGAGGAAGAGCAGAATGTTACAGAATCTGTAACCCGACGTCTTTGGCGATGTCTTCTGCGGACACTCGCAGAGCTACGCAAACGTACATAACGTTACTACGGTTTGCGACTGTATCGTTTCTTTGGACAGAGTACCAAGTTTGCGTACGTGACTCGAAAGAATATCAATATTTGAGAGTTTTTAAGAACAAGCGCGGTATTCCTTCCTTCGTATCTTTGTATTTGCATTGAGAATCGAGAGAGCCGGATTCTTATTTGCCGGCACACGGTATACAAGCGAATATCGAAGGTGAAGCGGAAAATCGAACAAAACTCGGAATTACTTACGAAACGAAACGTTGATATTTCTAACTAAACGAGTTTATGTTTATTCGTATTGGCGGGTATCGCGGCCGAATCCTCGAATTGCAGCAAAATACATGGCGAAGCTACGGAAATGGAAACAGGCGTGGAAAGAAGCCCGTGAAAGAGAGGAAAAGATTTGTCGCGTTTACGAAACCCTCCAGAGTATCCGGCTTTCTGTTCAACGAGTGGACCCTGGAGTCTGCTAGTCTGCTAAACGCGACGATGCTTTCGACTCGTGAGGTCACGTACGTACGTGTCCCTAACAAGTACGCCAACTCTAAACTGTCCGCCTCCATTAGAGACTCATCCGCGTCGCTATACCTGTGTACACCGAACCGTCGAGCTAATTCCAGGTAAACGCAACTACGGTATCCACCAATCAGTTTCCTAGAGGAGCCGATACATCGTCGTTCGTCGCTTCCTAGACGCGTGTATATCGCGCGAACTCGAGTCGAACTCGCGCCATGGGAACGCGTTTGCGTGATTTAACGCCAAAGCTGCCTTGTTAACGAGTCGAGAGATTCGATCCCGCTAACGGAATCTCATTAACGATAAATATATTCTCTTCGACCACGTACGCTTCCTGTTCAATCGTCTTTCCGCCTTTTGAACCGTGCGCCCAACGAAACGATCATTTGGTTCACCTTTGGCGGACAAGTTCTTTGCATGTCTTTCCGCGTGCAGATTTTAATGGGCACCGGTCTCGGAGTCCAATAAGACGAGCCTCCAGCCACTATGCTCGGACAAGGCTGCATCATGTCTGCATGAACGAGCTTCTGAATCCTCTTTGGTCTTACGCATGTCTCCGGATTGGACAAGTTGATGGTCTGCGCGACACACCTCGTTCCTCTCTTCATCGTTGCTCTCAGTTTTCGATTCGAGTCTCCTGCTTCCGATACTTCATCGAGACGAAGAGCGAGATCTGGCAGAAATGGGAAGCCGAACGACAAAAGGTTCTTCGACAGACTCGGCCAATCTTCGCGGTGGCGCGATTATGAAACAACCGGCGGAAAATTCGGGTTGCGCCAATCTTTTCTCAAACGCGAACACGGCGATTTCTGTGCGATTTACCACAAGCCCGTTTACGAACTTACGAAATTTCGTCGGCTTCACTTTGCATCGCATAACCTCGAAACTTACGACGTTACGAATTTGTGGAGGAAGGTCGTTGGCTCTGGAAACTTGGAACGTTCCCTTTGTTCACCACGGAAGAATTTTGTTTGACGGTTCGCCGAACGTGATACGAAGCTCCTAAAAGTATTGGTCGTGTTCTTTGTCAGTACATGTCGCACGAATTTTGATCGACGTATAAGCGGAAACTTCACGATCCTCCTAATCCTCCGATTCGTCGCGAACTTTAGCTCGATACCGATCGCTCCAACTACGCGAGCCATACTTTCCCAAACGAATCTTTTTAATCGTCGAATCCGCGCCACCAACTTTCCACAGAGACGAAGCCACAAGCGTACGACGCGTACAAGCAAATTAAATTTTAATCCCTGAAGGCTCAGCTGTTCGATTCTCGTCGACAAGAGAATCTCTATCGTTCGAACGACGAAGAAGGAACGAAAAGAGAGAAACCACGACGTGTACGAAGTAGCCCGACGATGTTACGTATGGAGGTCTCTCAGTCAAGTTTCGTTCGCAAAATCCACGTTCGATTCTTCCTCCTTTCGCTGGCTGCTGATAACAAAGAAGATATAAAGGAGGCGAGATTACAAGTAGGAACGCGGAGATAGCAGCTGGTAGCTGGATAGGTCACCGTAAGAGGAGATCTCGGTTGCTTGATGAAACGTTTCCGAGTTTCCGACTGCAGCTTCGCCACCGCGCCGATCTTCCATTACCGTTGCCGCAAGCTACCGGCAACTTCGCGATTCCGTATTCATCAACATTTTTGGAAAAAGTCGCCAAATTTGCATTCGACAAGTTCGTACATTCTAGACATTTACGCATATGACCAGGTTGTCTGGCCGTTTTTCTAAACGACGGCGCTTCCTTCCGCCGAGATCGCGCGCGTTTGCTTCAATTTTTATCGCGCGAACGTTTCTCAGCGAAGTGGAACCGCCGAACGAACGCGTATGCGTTGCGCGATAAGCGGCGCGTCGTCGTCGGCTACGTTACTTGGAAAAATGAGCAAAAGTCTACGAGTCGGAGAAAAATGACGCGCGAACGTTACCACGATGCGTAATAAATACGTCCGTGACGTTGAAATAGTGGCGCGTTGGAAAAGAGTAACCGAAGGAAGAGACGTTTGACATCCGATGGCCGTTAAAAAGCGACTCGTGGGAAATTTGTTCGCGGTTGCGAGCGGTTTGTATCAGCCGCTCTTGGCGCGATGCTCCGTTATTCCACCGACATACATCACTTTTATCGCGAGATTCCACCGGTCTGATATGCTTATTAATAGACACCCGGCGCTCTTACAGCTCGCACGAAAAATATGGCACTTAAACGGTGGAATTCTTGTTAAGAAAAAAAAACGACGAAAGGGAAAGGGGGAATGGGAGAAGCGGATGAGAGAGGAGAAAGCAGAGGAGGGTACGAAATGAAAAGGTTGATCGCGGCGCAGGTTGGTGAGCCCAGCTATCTTGCCTCGCCAGGGTAAATGCATTCGTTCCGATCGATTGGGAAATAAATCAAACGTTAATAAATCAACTTTAACATTCCCAGCATCTCGTTTTATAGCCTTTATACCGGATCGATAAAAAGAAATCGAGACGGAATCGCGTCAAATATCGTCCCCGATAGACCGAGTGAAATTGCCGATTGATCAAATTTGCTCGATAAGCACGACCTTTTGTCTATCGCTTTGCTTGTCTATCGCGCTGGTGAATTCGACACGCCAACGGTTACCGTGTTACCCTCCTTTTCTCCACCGAAATTCACCCACTACACCGGGGCGAATGTAAATTTCGACAAAATAATTAATGCGGTCGACGAAACACGTGCAAAGGGGGAGATAGAGAGACAGAGAGACAGAGAGACAGAGAGAGGGAGAAAAAGAGACTTCTTACACGCCTATCGACGTTTGCCGCAAAGGGAAAACCGGAAAATTCACTGGTCGAATGCACCCTCGTTGGCCTGGAAATTTCCTCGCTGTGAAAAGAAACATCGAAACGCCATGATTCCGGGCAAAAAGGTGACGTTACGAAAGGTACAGTGGTTTCTCGTTAAAGGGAAGTTCGAGATACACTGGCGAAATGGTAGTTGGATACCGCGAGGGCAAGAAAGGGTGGGAAACCGGAACGAAAGGCAAAAACGACGGAGAAAAACCGGTGTACGAAGGGAAAGAACGGGTGAGTTTCGGAGCTCTTCAAGGCCTTCTGGTAATTAGGTCGAAAAGAGGAGTAAAAATCGAGCCATAACTCGGCGAACAATTAATTTATAATTAAGTGGAAGCCCTGTGTAATTGAAGAAATTGCTGGCAAAGCGCGGTACTCGAAGGAAAATAAAATTATCTAGAGATATCTATGTACTTTTACCGACTGCGAGTACAAAGTTCTGAGAAGATCATCGTCCGACGTTATCAAGGTGAATAATTAATCGACGCGTTTGATAGCGCGCAGCAAAGTTTTCAACACGATCGACTAGTAGCCTTTCGAAGAATCGTTTTCGTCAGAATTTTCGGATACGTGTCTTCGATCCAGATGAAAAGGAAGGACCGTTGTTGTCGCGAATTCGTCGACGAAAAATAAAAGATTCGACGAGAGACGGCGTGTAGAGCAACGCGAACATAGGAAAGTGGAAATGACCGATTTTCGGAGGATCGTTCAGAAAGCATTTAGGCGGAATTCGAACTCGTCCAGGTAGATATTTCACCGGGTAAATCTGGGTGACACGGATTAAAAGGTATATTATCGTTTCTTCGGTGCGACGGCGAGCGTGCGCGATAAAAAAAGGAAAATATGGCCGGAAACGGGTATTGCGAGACGATAAAGGGAGATTCACGATCGCTTTCGCTCGATGGCTGGACATTAAGAAAAGCATGAACGGCGAGTAGGTCATAGACCTTTTAACGAAGCTATAGATAGAGAGAGAGAGGCAGAGAGAGAGAGAGAGAGAGAGAAAGAGAGTGAGAGAGTGTAAGGAACGAAGCACGAAGGAAAAGGGACCTCAGGAAACTAATTTTCGCGATATTAGTCTTACGAAATTGGTTATTGATGTTCCATTCGTCCGCCGATAATGGCGG
>NT_176967.1:1909134-1940798 GCF_000188095.3 Bombus impatiens
ACGGAAGCGATTCTCCGGTGAAAGGTCGTAAGTCCAGGAAGGTCGAGCATCCCCGGGTCGCACCACCATTGCTCCGTCGTTCGTCCTTCTTAAAGGAATTGCTTCCTTAACGGGCGTTAAATCGACTTTCCCGACCGGTCTTCCTGGCTTTGCGATTGACAAATATTTCGTGGTCGTCTACTCTCTCCGTTCCACCTCCTGCCCCGCTCTTTCCCCCTCTTCGCTGCTTTCTTTTTTTATCCCTTAACTTTTTGCCCGGAATCTTGCTCGAGGTACTACGCTACCTTCTGCTTCCACCTGGGCGAGCGTTCTCGCTTGGCCTTCTGGCGTTCCGCCAACAATTCGTTCTACTCCTAGCTAGCCAAGAATGTTCGAGGAAAGGAGCACCCAACAATCGATAGATTCGTCCAGCGGCTGTCCTCGACGAAACAACGTTTTCCTTTCTACTTTGCTCGGAGATTATCTTCCGTTTCATTCGCAATTCGTGAATTCTTTCGAACAGTATCGCCGAACGAACCAACATTCGCCCCTTCTGCGGAAGCTCGAGAGACGACAAAGAGAAGAATTCCTTTGGAGAACAACTCTTAGAACCGGTACAACCGATACACGCTTTACAACCAGCAATAAAATATCTACCAGAGCGACGACGATACATGGAAATCTCTATGGAGATCGATCGGCGAGAAGAACATCTAGTATAGGTATATCGAGCGGGAAATGTAACTCGCAAGGACATCGAACGAACCGATGTAACATTTCTGTTGGATCGTAATCCAAAGATCGAACGACCATTATGCGAAGCGTTTCCGCAGTGGTGCGCGCTAACGTCCGGCCGCGCTTATGATTTGCGACAACGCGACGCCATAAATTGGAATTACTCGGAAATCTCGAGTACGTCCTTCGTTACCGATTTCCATGGACGCTGTGAGAACCAACGTTCGTTTCCAAAGATCTCGAGTCCGTACCGTGGTCGTTTCGAAGCGACCGACATTTCCCGAAGTCGTCGACCGTTTTCTCTCTTCGATTTGGTCCGTATTCATGCTGCCGTATGAATACAGTTAAGGAGAAGCGATGGAAAGAAGCCGGTCCAGGCCGATTAGGATATGCCGATGGGGCGAACTTTGAAAGGAGCCGGACATTGTACGCGGCTCAGACCCTTCTATCGTTGAAAGTTTAATCACATCGTGCAAGTCCTCGTGACTACTCGACAAATTAAGCGTTAAGTACTACTGACCTTCTTTCTCGGTTGGAAACTTGCATCGTCATGTTATGGACCGAGCGAAAAGAGAAGTCTGCGAATAATTTAAGCTATATGTGGAACTATCGAGACACGGAACTCGTCGATAAGTTTCCCGGTGCAGCGAATACTTTGGGAAACGTCCCTACCTATAGTCGTTTTCGTCTAAAAGTAAACTTACGATAAGCGTCTGTATAAGTGTGTGTATAAACGCGCTTAAAATCGCGACGTTTTTACTTTCGGTAAAAAGAACGCTTGTCGAGTTGCCCAAAAGAAAAGAAGAAAGAAGAACGTTCGAATAAAATACTGAATTAAGTTCTCGTGGTTTTCCGCCGGTGCGTCGTTAGCATCGGTTTATTTAGAACGCGCGTGATAAACGCGCGATACCTCAAGACGAAAGTCGTATCTCGTGCGAGATGATTAATCGACGAGGCAGTTTCGCGGACATGATGGCAAATAAAAGTCGGTGATCATTACCATAATCCGGACCGCGAAACGACAAAGAGAGAGAGGACAAGAAAGAACGCGGGAGAAAGCTGGATGGAAGTACATGAAAAACGCGATAGTGCACTAACGGGGACCGATGTCGGGCGACGTGTTTGAAAGTTAAATTTACGAAGGGGACGTTTCACGGTTGCGCCCTTTAAGGCAATATCCAGGGCAAAGTACGCGCTAGTAGGCCATTACAAAGTTATAATAGTATAGCAACCCTCTTACGATGTTCGGAGCTCCGACTAGGCACGACGTTTTGACTTTAAAATGAAATAGTCGGCGAACGCGTGAGTACCTTTGCCCGGCAGTAAACGTATACAACGGAACTTCCTGTTCCTTTCGGCCGACCATTATACAAAGTGGAACGTTTTTCCGAAAGGCAACCTCGCCAAGTAACTCCTAATGGTCCGTGTAATGCGAAAATGCCTTGGCTAAACGACTGGCATCTCGCTGTCCACCCTTCTCCGAGATTCTAATTGCCGCTTCTCCACTCTCTGAGGCCAATTCTTCGCGAATTTCAAACGTTCGTAACGCGCTCGCTTCCAACTTGTTGCCCGTTCCTATTCGTCTTCCAGTTTCTTAGAAAGAGATCGGTCTTAACCCGGGTCGCGCTTTCTTCGACTTCCAACAGTCGCCAATTCTAGCGACTCGGCTTTCTTCGATTTTCTTGTCTCGGCCGAACGTCGCAACGTGACGACGCACGCGTTCCAACGATGGGACTGGAAAATGTCGAACAAAGCACCGTACCGTTGTTCGTTACACGCGACAAAACCAAACGCGAATCCCTTATTCCATTCGTTCCGAGTGAAAACTCGCACCGATAGCGTTGACACGAAGGAGAGCCTCGTAAAAAAGGGAGCAACTCTACAGGGAGATATCTCGTCCCGGTTGGTCGTTGAAAAATGCGCGTTTCTCTTCCGTGACACGTTGACAAATCCTAAGATTTCGCCTGGAATTGAAATGTTACATCGATGTCTGCTCGTAAATCGATCGCTCTAACAATTAAACTCACTCGATAGAAAGAAAACTGGAGAAAAAAGGAATACGAACAAATTTACCGTAGCGACAAAGTACTTGCACCCGAGTGCTCGTAAAATCGGATAATTTATTGATAGTTCGCGTATTCGTAGGCTACCTGCTAACCTTGGCGGTAAGGACTATCAGCGATGATAAAGTAGCAAAGAAAATGTAGAGTACTCGGGCAAGAGACCGTGCAGAGGTAACAGCGGGGAACCAGAGACTGGCGTACGTATAACGGCGTTCAAGGGACCAGCAAATTCATCTCGCTGTTTCGAAACTCGGTCGTCGCACGAGTTATTCCGCGGACGACGACACGAAACGAGATTTAAAAGTTCTAATGAAGTGCATCCGGAGTGGCTGGAGTACGCGTGCAACGTTTGAACGCGGCCGCATCGTTTTGTCACTTCTTTTTTCTGACGCGTGTGAATCGCGAAAAAATATCTGTTTCGAGTGGACGCGAACTAAAGTAAGAAAATACTTGAAACTCATCATTGGTTGAATAGACTAGAACGCGTACTCGAAATCACAAGTTAACGCGTGAAATCTTTTTTCCAAAGTTCTCGGTCCATTTTTCAAAGATCTTGAGATCTTTACAGATTCTCGCATCTTACGCGTTCTTCGTTTAATTTAAGATCACTTGGAGATCCGAGGCTTCGCACGGTTTATCGCGGTTTATCGGGGTAATACGCGTTTACTTTTAGATATTCATTTTTCAGCGACGTTGAACTTTTAGTAAAAAAGAAAGCGAAACAACTACGCGTCGATCCGCTCGTTCGTTCCTCCTCTAGATCGCTAACGAATTTTCAAAAATAATGCAGCAAGCGGCAGGTGGTATCCAAGTTAACGACCGTATCTAGCAGAAAAGTAAGCCAGAGAATCCTTTGAAGCGGGAAGGAAAAAGCAAGTCATCTCTCTGAAATAGTGATAGCAAGATGAAATATATACGTCTGCGGTGGGTCGCGGGTTAGGAAGGAGATATTCATTTCACGCGTGCCTGCGTGTAAATGCGAAGGTACATACATTCAGGCCCGTATATCATCCCTTTCGAAGGACTTTAAATCAGACTGGAGGCTGAATAACCCGCCGATTCGAGATTCTCCGGAGATACACGGAATTTCAAATGAAAATGTGCTGCTTCTCCAACCTTTGATATAGCCTGCAACTTTTTATCCGTCACGGCTTCTTCCTTTTTTTTTTGCCGACTTTGACGAGATTAGCGATCGACGTTAATGAACGATCGATCCCGAGTCAAAGGAATTCGATTAACGTTTAACCGTTTCTATGAACGATTGTCTTCGCCGCTACGAGCAATCGTACACCTAAGCCTGCAAAAATAATATCGGAGATGAGAGTGGCCGGGCAACGGCGACGTTAAAAGAAATCAAAATCCTGAAACGGGTACCTTTCCACGGCCGATGGAGCTGCATTAATTACAGCCAACGAATCCAATTAAATCCAGGAGCATCGTCAGTCCCACAGAGACACCACCCATCCACCGCCATTTTGTGGTTCAGCATGAAACGAGGGGACAGAGTTGGTAGCAACGAAGAGTACGGCGCTCGCGGTAGGTCCAGGGGTAGGATGGAGGACTTAAAAATATGATTTTAATACCACTGCTCCGGGGGTCGTCGTATATCACGCTTTTGTCCGCCTACTATTGTCTCTGCACCGAACCCGCACCCTCCCAAAAACCGACATCCCCCTCCCCGTCCACCTCCTCCATCCTCCCTCACCTCTTCCGCCCTTCTTCACCCCTTCATCCACCGACGACCCCTGGATCCACTCGCTTCACCCCCCATTTCGCGTTTCTGCGACGTGTCACGCGTGAACGCCGACTACATCGAGCAAAATGTGCATAATTGAAAATTTCCCTACGATTCCATCTGTAAACACTGGAAACAGAAAAAGGAAGCGGCGTAGACCGATTCGTAAGTTTGAATTAGTTAGAAAGCGTGACAACGTTAGTCTCGGGTCGGCGTTTGCGCGGCTGATTCAGCGAGAAAAATTTATAAATCGTCCGATCGATCGAGGAATCGTCGAAGAAAAAGAAACGAGGGAAAACTTTCCTACGGAGTAGAAGTTGCTTTTAATCGCGTGTATCGCGTGACGAAAGGGGCAAGCGCTCGAATAAAGTAGTAGCAATTCCAGTGATTACTACGCGGTAGCGTCGGCGTCGGAGAAGCATAGGCTCCCTCCACAGATAGGAAATTCCTGTCTGAATGAGACCCCAGTCGTGCTAACGGAGAATGGAATTAATGCACAAGAAGCGGAGTAACGGAAACGGGATCAGCTGAATTGTATAGGCTGTCTTTCGCGTGATGCGAGAAGAGAAGAGAAGAGAAGAGAAGAGACGAGAAGAGAAGAGAAGAGAAGGGAAGAGAAGGGAAAGGAAGAGAAGAGAAGGGTAGAAGGGAGAAGGGAAAATCGAGATGGGGTGGTTTTCGCGAGAGGATGAAAACAGACGATACTCGTAGGGATTCGGTGGTACGGGTTCGCTGGCAGGAGCAGAGGTCGAGGCGCTGGACGACGGGTAATTTGTTAATTTCATTATAATGGGTTTCCGTGTTCTCGCTTTTATACGACGTGCAGAGGCATCCGAGCGAGCGATAAATAATATTAGCTAGCTCGGAACGTTTTATTTGTACTAATTGAGACCGCCATAACTTCCCTTCTCGTTTATGCTCTATCCAATATCGCGTCGTCCTTTGTTCTCACACGCGCGTGCTTCATTCGCCGGTTTTCCTCCATTCGAGAATTTCTCATCGCGCCGTTAGTCTCGCACCGCTGACACGAAATAAAAATGTCATGCCATTCAATCTTTAATTTATACGTAGGTATGTATTCGTTCGAATCCTTCTAAACCAGACGTTATTAAAAACTCTTCGGAGGAAGGATGCTTCATGGCGCCTTTGTTTTACTCGCTAAGGACTATGCCGAGTATTCCTATTAACCGAAATAAAAGAACAAACACGAAACAGCAAGGGGCAATATAACAAAAGATCCGACTAAACCACAGTCGAACGAGCACAAAACCTTTGGAATCCCTTTGCAGCAGTTCTGGTATTAAGTTCCCTTGGAAATGAATAAAAATTACATCCGTGACTCTCTAAATTCCTTGGCCGCGCAGCAAGGCGAACGAACCTACAAAAGCAATCTTTCTAGCTAGCGTTCGCTCGTCGTTGCTCCTTGCAACGGGAAACATTAACCGAATCCACTAAATAAGGGTCTCTCTTCTGTATCTCTTACGAAGATGAAACGGTAAGACGCCGAAATACACGGTACGTTGGGAAGATCAAAGTACGGAGGAAAGGGGAGATCAATCAGATACTCTTTCCTCGTAAGCCATCGTAATGACGATGTCTATATTGCGACCGCGAAAAGCACAGATCGAACAAAATCACGATCACTTTTTCTATTATCGAAATAGAACTCGATGTCGCGTATTACAGCTAACGCTATAAACGCTCGCTCCTACGTCGTTTACATAGTGCTTCATATACATATTCTATACGGCATTTTTCAACGTGTTTCGGAATTTGTACAAACAAACGTTGAATTTCTAAAGAGAAAAGCAATAAGGGAAGAGGGTCGTAGTACCTCCGGCAAGTCGGTTTCCAACTGCAGCTCGGATAATTTTCCTAATGAGTTTCAACATGCCAATGATACTCAAGGGTTCAACACTGGCAATTTTCTTTTCTCAATCCGAACCTGACGACATAAAACGCTTGAAATCTCGCAAGATAAAATACCAGAGCACAGCAATTAGCGAAAATCAACGTGCATTACGTTACATAACAATACGAAACTTCTGTCGTGTGAAATCACGCTAAAAAGTACTTGTACTTTGACGCGTAGCCTGTGCAATTTTTAAGCAATTCCTGCACCTCTGAATCTTATCCGCTACTGGAACACACAACGAAACATGGAAAGATATTCTTGGCAAACGTTCGCTTAAAAAAGTAATTAAATTTGCGAACAAAGATCGGGCGATAAGAACCGAATCACAGTCACGCACTGCTTTAACACCGGCCTCGCGGGAAAAAAGGTCGACGTGATAAAAACCACCCACGTCCGTCACAGCCATTCACCTTACTCGATGAATTTACATAGTTTGTCAGAGTTCGCGAATGACTCGATATACTAGGCCATTATCGTGGCAAAAATTACGAAGGAAAATTAGTCGGTAAATCGAATCTTTCGAATCGATGAGCTCGGAGCAATGGCACGATGTTTGGATAAGAACGAGATAAAATATGGAGCAAGAGAGAATATAAAACCGTGTAAAAATGGAGATCGATGGAAGGCATTTTCAAGACGATGCTATAATTGGTCGTGCGATTTTCCACTTTCGACCTTGAAAGGTGCATCATAGAGAAAAGTAGGAGCACTCGAACGGACGTACCGGTAATTGGTGGATTGGTAATCGAATATGCATCTGGAGGATGTTCCATGGCCCATGAACTTCTTAAAACATGGTAAATGCGTTTCTTCCTGAATAAGAGCAATTACGGCTGATATTTGGCATGACAGGAGGACCGTACGCTGCACGCGATGACTCGCCATTTAATTTCCTCCGGAAAACGTCACGTTCGCGTTAACGCAAAGATTTTATCTGTAAGTCGCAAGGTAAAACTATTCGGGACGAAATGTATGCGACTCTATCCACCCTTAGCCATTCCCTCCTGTGAAAACGCGCTTCCGCTCCTCCGATTCTCCATTAAATTTCCTCGTAAAATTAGCCGGTATAGATGAGTTGATAGTCGCGAACCGGCATTTATAACGGCAAAATTCAGTTCCGTAAATTAAGAAGACTCGTGATAATGGCCGGACGCTGCCAATTAGCCGTTCCAGCGGCTAGGAAATCGTTTCAACCCCAAATGGAAGGGCAAAAGTGTGCGTGGGATTCGCAGCGTTCGTACAGGATAATCTAATCGTCCGATGCTACGGAACTGCGAGGAAGGACAAGCAAATTGTTCCTGGAAAATCCTCTAGAGTTCGCAGTTTTTTGTCGCCGCCTTCCAGACTCATTATCCTTTCGTAAGCGTGTATTTTAATCCGATATCCGACCACCGCGGAACAGAGAAGGTCACCTCGAGGAAACGCCATCGTCTATCTAATGCTCTGCTTTTCGATCGGATAAAAGCCGGTTCGAATAAAAAAAAAATAAGAACGCGAACGCAGCCGATATCTATCGGAGAACGTCAACCAGTCGATCGGTACAGTTTCTTCGCGTGTTTCGATCTTCGTTCCATCGCGCGATTGCTCTACGCCAGATCGCGATCTGGCTTTTTTCGCCTAGTTCGTTTGTAAAAAGAAACACAGTCCATTGGGTCGTTCGGACAAAAGCGAAGAAGCAAAGGCAGTGACAACGGGATGGGATGATACATGCGTGCAAACCGAAGCTGCTCACGCCTCGGTACGCACAGTGATAGGCGTTTTGTAGGGAATCACATGGTTGGTTCGAAGAGGATGGCTCTGCCAGAGCTGGGACTATAATTCTGCGTTATCGGCGAGTTCACGGACCAACGCATCCCTTCCTGGAAGAGTAACTGATCCTACTTCGCTGTTCCCGTCCCGATGCCCGGTCACTTGCTACAGCACTTTAGAAAATCATGCGTTTCACGAGGGTATTTCTTTTTCACGATATTCCAGTCCTCTATTAGACGAACGATCGTCAACACGTTCTTTCATACCGTTCAACCGCAAATAATTGTTTCAGCGTTTCGCGAATCTCCACCGCTATTTCTGTCCGTGGTTCTGCGTCAGAAAAGGGCGTCGTCGAGCGACCGTTTATCGTTTAACAGGAATTGGCGTTCCATGAACGAGTGGAAAGACGAAGTCGGTGATCGAAAGTGACGCGGATCGACACGACCAAACAATCGCCAGTTAGAAATAATTTAAGGATCGTTATGGGGTAAACGAGGCTGCGAGTCGGCGAAGCGTCCCCGTCAGCGAGATCGTCCGTATCAATTCGGTCTACCCTCGCGTTCCGCACCGACCTTAATTTCAGCCTGCCAACATCAAGCTCGTTCGAAAAACCTTGTCGGTAGTCGGTACGATTAGATACTTGGCTATATGTAACCAGCTAGCGAAGGTATTTGACCAAGCGTGTCCAGTTCTCCGGCGAATCGGGGATGAGCCAGGACGCGACGATGCCTACGCTTCGGTATCGCCGATGTATCGTCTATCAGGCTAGGTTCACGCGCGATTGCCTCGAGGGGCAATGGCGAGTGATGAATTGGTGATTAAGATGAGCCGTCCTCCGTGAACGCGCATCCTCGTTGCGTCCTCGAACAATCGACGCGTATCGACCCGCCGTTTCGCTTCCGCGCCCCGAACTTTTCCTTCTGCGATTAATCGTCTCGTTTCAAATCCGCGCGCTCTGTACTCTCGTTTACCTGCTCGCAAATTCGAAAAAAAATACGAAGACGATCGTAACGATTCCAACAACGTCTCGGAGGAGCGAACGAGCGAGAGAGATTATCGATCTAGCAAGTATAGAAGCACGATAACGGCAAAGTTTCTCGGCAAATTGGAAGAGCCCTGCGGTAATCGCGCGAAATTGCAAGGCATCATCCCCGGCGAGACTCCGTCGCACCTATATTCACAGTTTCCAGTCAGAGTGTACCTGTACGTGGATCCGAGCGTCGAGTTTATATCCGAGAAATGGCACTGGTGAAGTTTCGCGCACAGGTCGGTCTGCGCTCGATCTAGGGGCTGACTTGGTTCTTGGTTCAGTGCCACGTATCGGCATGCAAACGAGGGACGAAACGTTTCGAATAGTTCTAACTTACTGATGCCAAAGATGGGAAAGGTCGGGGCAAGGCGGCGTTCCGCTTCCTCCGACCGCCAAGATCGTTCGACGCTCTGCTTTCGTAATTACGTCTTCGTCGTTCGACAAACGCCTTGTCGTTGAATCGTGCAGAAATATCGGTTTGATATGAAATCTCGGACAATACGCAGCTCGTTAGTTCCCTCCTTGTTTCCTGAACAAAAGACGCTGAATTAATTCCCCGGATGAAATATTACATAATTCAAGGACGAATGCCCGAACGTTCCATAAGACACACCCACTTTCCCATTTTTCTTCCGGTCGAATGGAAATTTCGACAAAATTTCGCTCGTCGTTTGATCCATCCGCGACAAAGAAATTAACGATCGCGCGGTAGTTTGGTAAGAAATAGAACAGTTTTCGTTCGTGAAAAACCACTCTTTTTACGATATACGATGGAAAATACCACGGTGAAATTTATACTCGGAGATCACCGCGAAAGTATTAACGAGCCGGACGAGTTTTGGCACGACGAAGAAAGGAAAGCGTAACTTACGAACGAGAGAAAAGCTCGTCTCGCGGCGAGAAAGCTGTCTGAAAAAAACTAGCGAGAATTGAAGGTGACCATCGCTGAAAAAGATTTCCACTTGTTTTGCGCGAACTTCCTGGAAACTCACGCCTACATATTCTTCCTTTGTTCCTCTTTGCGGAGGAAAAAGTAGAAGAGAATAATTAATTGTCAGGCGTTCTCTCGGCTGCGTACCATGAGTGGCGGCGACCTGACGATTTTGTAACCCGAGGTGTGAAACAATCAAAGTTGAAAGAAAATGTATATGTGGACGTAACGATTGTCGCATCGATGATGCGCCATATATGCGCAAGAAGCGAAACTAATTTCCGCGATAAAGTTACGCGACGAACAGACAAAGAAGGTAATGAAGTAAATGAGAAGAGGAAGAGAAAAGTAGGAGCGAGCCAAGGAGCTAGGAAAATTGCTATAATCAACCTAGCGATGAAGTAACAATTACTTACACGTCACACCGTCTTTAAGAGTCAAAGGGATCCACCGTGTTCCGTCGAAGACGACAGTGTGTTTGGGACGAAAGCTGGCAGCGAGATTGAGTCGCATCCCACTGTCGCTGGATGAAAGGCGACGAGCAAAGAGAAGGTAGAAACGATCTCGAAACTGAAGAGGAAACCGGCCGAAGCTTGACGGGTGCTGCAATTTCATCGATGCTTTCGAGGCTGAGAAGTCGCCAAGTTTGCAGGCGATTCCAATTAACCAGCCACGCTTTCCACTCCGACCTACCCACAAACCGTACCTCGTCCTTTCTTTCACTTAACGAGATCGACTAGACCGTCTTCGATGGACAAGAAGGCTGTCTTGGTTCGCGCGCAAGGTTCTTCTATGAAAAGTAAATTCCATAAATTTTCAAAGCAAAGATACGGAACGTCCCAGTGTCCCTTTGCACAGAAAGCACGTATCTGAAGAAGCTCGAACGGTAGCGATATCAAAATACTATTTCTTCGACCTCTATTTGGAAAACAAATATTTCACATCGACTCTCGTACGCATCTCTATGCATTCCTAGGAGAGGATCAGACCCTTTATTCCAAGTTTTAGGTTAGCCCAACTCTTTGGGATTCGTTCTTTTCCGTGGAAAGTTGCAGATCCATCGGCAGCCCCCAGCTCATCCGAATCGAACGATCTGCGAGATCCCACGAAGCAGACTCGATCTCTCGTTTCCTTTATCTTCCGGATACCTGGAGGCGAACGGACGCGGTGCTCCCTTCCACGAAACGAGGGATGAGATGAGACGGACGACGAGGAACGTGACGTTTCAGTCTCCTGGAGAATTTTAATTTCATTTCTTATCCGTGCGAGTAAAGGAAGAAGGAGATCCGGAGAACGAAAGGAAGAAGGAGATTTAGATGGAGAGTCAACTGAGCCCGTTTGTCTCGACGTGACGAGAATGGATTTTCACGGACGAGACTGAGCAAAGATGATTACACCCTCGCAAGGGGTGTCCAACAATCCGACGCTTTCTCACGCATCTTCGCTCTTCCTTCGCCACCTATAGATTCCTACTTTCGCGAGCCAGCTCCTGCTGCAGATTACGACTGGTCCATCGATTTCTTGGAATTTTTCAGCCAACTTCCTCTTAAGACGGCATTCCATATTTTTTGAAACATGGATAACCAAAGATATCTAAGAAACGCGTGCGACCCACAAATTGGCCAAGTGACATAAAAATAGCTACACGTGGTCCATGAGATCTTTTGGTTTCGCGGGAAATTTTTATCGTTGCGGAACATGTTGCCGAGAACAAAGAGCCACCCGCCTATTTATAACGCTCCGTCCTTCTTCTCCTGTTTCGGTGTGGGTTAAGCCGTTATTTTATTTCTCTATAATTCAAGCTTTTCCGCTGTATCTGCAACGGCCGAACGAGTTACACGGTATTGTTATGTGTATCACAAAGACTGTATTATCGCTTCTTTAATTCGTTTAACTAATGAAAATTAGATAAACTTTTATTCAAATATCAGACGTTTCACGACGAGACAAATTCTTCGCAATTGAGGTATCGCTGATGTTTAGTAAATCGAGTTTCCTCGTTCGGGACGTTATCGGAAGTCGACAACGAGAAACTAAACAATCGAAAGTATTCACGAGAATGCAAGAATTACGGTTAAATTATAGGAAATATTTGAAATTAATTGGCGACTAATTAATAAAAAGCATGGCAGGACGTCGAGCAACAAAAACAAGGATGGGCGGCTCTCATCGAAAGGAAAGGAAACAACCACGGCGGGTGAATGAAACGAGAGTAATGCAACCAATTAGTATGAATTAACATCAAGCCGCTAGAAACGGAGGTGGAGTGAAAAGAGGAAGGGTGCAAGTTGCATTCTCTCATCCCTTCGCTTCCGTCGGTAAAATAATTACCGAGCGTTTCTTCACCCTCGCCTCAGCCTCCAGCGGCACCACCACCATCATACACCGATGCTCTGCACTCCTCCTCTTTTCCTGTGATCGCGCTACTCTTCCTCGGTTAAATGATTTCCGTGAACTTTCTGTCGGTGGTAGATACTAGCCTCAACGTTGCTCTGGCCGCTAGTTCATCGTTGCTACTCTCGATGCTGCTCAAGAAGCTAAAGTAACCCTGACGAACAGTTTGAACAAGCGAACGTACACCGGCATTACCGTATTCTAGACACGAAGACCGTAGGAACGAACCCGGCCAGAGAACCTCTCGAAGTCGCGTTCCTGTGAAGCGACTAATTTGTTTCCCTCCCGAAGAACAATGTACGGCTAATCCGACCGGCGAGTAATCGCGAAGAAATGATAAGTAATGAGCAAATTTGTTTCGCCAGAGTTGAACATTTGCTCACGATTGATCACCTTTATTTATCAATTCCCCACCCACGACACACCTCTTCCGTGAACGATTTCTCAGCTTAATTGGCCCGGTTCTCGAGAAAAACGAAACAAACGTCGCAATTTATGAAGCGTGTCGATCAGTCTAATGCTGTCAAACAATATTTTGCATTCAACGAGAAACCTTGAATTTCCAAGCGGTTTGGTTGCAACTGTTAACGCAATTACCAACGAGTCGCGTCAAAGCGCGACTGTTTGTCGGCGTGGACGTGAGAAATAGGGAAAAGCAGGTGCAAAGGGAAACCAGGAATGCTCTGTTCAACTAGCATCTCGCCAAGGCAAGGCAATTTGTTTCCTTAGAAGGAACGATATACCGCTCTAATCCGTTTCACAACGGGCTAAATTATTGACTCTAATAAATATAGCTCGCTCTGATGCTAATTCTTGTAAAGAAGATGCACCAGACGAACCTACCAACGATAATAATGTTCTCGAATTAAAACGCTAGCTCGATCACGAGGAAGTCAACGGCAACAGAATGAATAACAGATAGAAGGCTAACTTACCGATTACTCTATTAACGATTAATCTGTACAATACCGGCACATATTTAATTTAGCAAGGCTTGCAAAGCGAACACGACGGGAACATATTATACCACGCTACGAATTTATATTAGAAATATATCAGAAAATAGAAAAGAGAGAAGAATTAACATCTGGAATATTTAAAATAGATAGGATACCCTTGCGAGGAAATAAAGAGTCATAAATCGCGTATATTCTCTACCGAGGAGATAATTCGGATTTACAAATTGATAACCACCCTGTAAATCTAAATTTTAAGCATATTTACTGAAAATTTAGCTTGTATAATGTAATTAATATAAGCGATAAAGTTATTCGACTCGATGATTCTCCATATGTTTTGAATACACGTGCGCATTTGCACAAAACGTGTACACACACTATCGCGGACCGTAAATCGACAAACGAAACGAACGAACGGATATTTTAACAAAAATATCGCGGAATAATTCGGAACGACACGACGTGCTGATTGAACACACCTATTTGTTCGCGTACCTTCGACTGGTTATTAACCGCAACCCGCTGATATGCTATCGTTGCAAATTAAACTGATCGGGTGTGCTATCTCGAAAAACCGTTATTAAACCATCGAGTCACGATAGTTTGCGTAAAGCCAATTATGTACTCATCGCAACCGTTTTCATTCCCTTTCCTGCGGATAACGAGAACATTTTGAACAGCGCAACACTGATCCCGTATCTTTTTTCCCACGATTTCGCGTGTAATTTCAACTGGATGGTAATCACATCCGAAACACGATGTCGTTCAAGCTATCGTTGCCTGCGTAAATTGCATCGAACCAATCAAGCGGACAATCCAACTGCTTGCAGACAATCCGAAAAATCCTATGGACAGAGAACTGAATAATAAGAGGATTCGTTTACGACAGCTCGTAAAGCATGACGAACGTTACCAGCTGCGGACCTCGTAAATATCAGTCAGCGTTGCCCCGCCTCATGAATTTATGGACTGGCCCGCAATATCGCTGATAAGAATCGGCAAGTGTCCAGTTGTCGCAACGTACATTTCTTATACCATCTACAAATACCGTATAATCAGACAAATCAAGAAGCAATATCCAACCACGTGAAAGTCAAACAATTTTATTATCGTCGATTCAAAACGACCCAAACTTTTGCCTTTTAAAAGATACGTGTATGCAAATTTATTCTAATACCTCGCAGATGAAAAATATCGTTTGGCGAGATTACTCTTTGCCGTTGTGACTCTTTCCTTCGCATGCGATGTAGACGCCTCGATCAACCGAATCGTTTTTACTGTAATTATGACAAAACGTTGGCAAATAAACGAAAGGTAATTAGGAAACGAGCGTGTGATGTAGGAGAAACATAAATATGTACCTGGAATGACCGAAAGTATAAAACCACCTAAACATTTTTTCAATATCGGTGTTCGAGCTTCCGCGTTTTTTAGATTTTATCAAATTTCCTTTATATCTTTCCGTTCCTTTCGTCTGCGACATTAACGTCGGATCTGCAGTAACCGTAGTGGAAGAAACTTTTGGTGAAATTGTCATGTATTTCCAAAACTTATTGCCAAACGGAGTATTTTTGTAGATCGAAGGTTCCTTGATCTTATTAGAGGAAACAGTAGAATTCGTGGAATTCCATGGAACCTTCTCAAAGACTTGGAATACACTGCCAGCCCGATTATTCGGACGACTTTGATTAAATCTTTCGGTCGGGTTAGTAGAAATTTTATCTGAATAAACGGTGACTTTATAATCGTTCTGAGTACCATGCTTTTTCACACCATTAGTCTGCGTGACGCTAAATATAGTAGGGTTACTACCCTCTATAACTCTATAACTAGAAGAAGTCATCGTTTCCGAAATACGAGCAGTAACAGCGTTCGAGCCAGTTATAATTGGTTTAGTTTCTTTGCTAAATTCTGTTGTTGAGAAATTAATATTTTTATCAGCGTCAGAATCGTCTCTCGTAAAAATATTCGTGCCATTTTTATTTCCAGTGAAATTATTCGCGGTGTTAATCGTAACGGATTCATTCGCGCTCAAAGTCGATATCTCTGTGTATTTCCGTTTGTCGGTGGTTCTTTCTGAAAAATTTGTAATATTTACGAAAGCGGTTACCGTCCTTTTTTCGTCGATTTGCTCGCTTATCGAGCGATGCTTTAAAGGAATATTATGCATTGTATGAAAATCGCCGGTTTTGTCTTCGCTCGTCACATTCGAACTAGTAAGTGCGATTCGTTCAATTTCAATCGTGCTACTGGATTCATCGTTGTTAAGAAAAGTACTCATAGCAAAATTCGCTGAGGTTTTATTTATTTTTCTTGAATTAGCGATCGAGTTATCGAGTTTCTTCGTTTCCTCCTTCGAATTAGTGCTCGTGGTGCTTTCGTGTACAGACGTCGCGGATGGACTATCAAAATATTCGATCGAATGAGATACAAAGATCAAGCTTGTAAAGAAGTCTTTATCGTTGATAGTTAGAGTTTTTGTTACCAACCTGCTTATATTCCAAAATCCAGATTGCATAACATCGAAACGTTCTTCCATTCGGAAATAAGCGATCACTAAAATTCTCATAAGACGATCCAGTTTCTTTAAGAGAATTGATTCCTTCGGTTGCGCTCTTTGCAGAAGCAACAGCCTTGCCCAGTCTGATTTCAAAGCACCGAAGGGCAAAGCTGTGACCGGGCATTTGAACCCGCCGATCATCATATTGATCGTCGGCACATTCTCGAAATTGAGATTCGACAAGTAATCCTCAATATCACCGACATCGAATTTCAAACAATCATCCGGCGGCACGTATGAACTTGCTTCTGTGGGGAAATGCTCTTTTTCAATTTTGCTTTGCATCAATTCGCTACGCATCAACATATACATATATACATATATATTAAAGTTGCGTGTATATATATATATATATATATATATAAAATACGCATACATATATGTATGTATATATATATATATATATATATATATATATATATATATATATATATATATATATATATATATATATATATATATATATATATATATATATATATATATATATATATATATATATATATATATATATATATATATATATATATATATATATATATATATATATATATATATATATATATATATATATATATATATATATATATATATATATATATATATATATATATATATATATATATATATATATATATATATATATATATATATATATATATATATATATATATATATATATATATATATATATATATATATATATATATATATATATATATATATATATATATATATATATATATATATATATATATATATATATATATATATATATATATATATATATATATATATATATATATATATATATATATATATATATATATATATATATATATATATATATATATATATATATATATATATATATATATATATATATATATATATATATATATATATATATATATATATATATCAAAGAAAATAACACTTACTGGAAAAAGTGGCAAGGAAAGCGGCTAATAAATAGAGAAACACACGCGGAACTGCCACTTGCGACATGATTGCTGCGCTAACTGAGGCCACGTATATTCTATTTCGTTGGAATCGGCACATTCTGTACGTGGATGTTTGCGAATTTGTTCAACACGCGACAGTTCAAACAGGAGCCCGTACAATCAAAATTTCAAAAATAAAAATCGAGTTGGTTCCTACTTTATTTTCGATCGATTTACTAATGCTTACGCATATGTTTCCTTTCAATATATAAAAATTATAATTACAGGTATATATATATATCTGTACACATATTCATAAAAGTCGCAGAAGCAGCGTTTCTTCGCAGCAGGTACAATTTATGACTGGTCTGGCAAGTTCGCCCGACGAACGGACGAGGAAAGAAGGATTTTCGAACCATTTTATATTGTACTTTCGAAGAAGAAACAAATCTACACTGTAAACAGTGCACGCTATGATATATGAAACAATTCAAGTCCACGGATCCATTTGTCATCTTTCTTGGCGCACGCACGTTTCGCGAGACAAGCGGGAGCTGTTTTCAAGTTGTGCAATCATACAGTGTAAGAAAAATACAGAGAGGATGTGGTTGAATTTGTTGGTGTAAATTCTTACGATACGGATAAGCCATATATGTACAAGTTTTCTCCTGGCCACAGTAAAGAAGTTCATTAAGAAATAGTGACGTTAAAATTATATTTCTTTCGCAGTGCATGCACCAGTATGCAAAGCAAATACGCAAATCTCGATTTACAATGCAACAAGTCACCGTATAGTGTTTCTTGTCATTCTTATCTTTATTATCATCATCATTGTTATCACCATTAATACTAATGTTAATATTCTTTATCGTTATCATTATCATTATCATCCTGGATGTTATTACTATCGTTACTATTATACATAATATGTTGCTCCACAAATATACTCGCGCGCTTAATTATTTATACGTCTCTAAATTTGTATCATTTTTTCTATTTGTTGGTTGTTGGTTGAAACCCTGAGACTATGATTCTACCGCCACGGCGAATCCATAAACATGACAGAGAGAAAATACCTGTAAAATCCACTGTGTATAAAACAACGGCAAAACACACGCCGCAGGATCAATCAAATCGTTTGATAGTCGATATCTTTAAATATCAAGCTGATCATGATTCATTACGATGGATTACGCTTCTCCTTAACTATTTATAAATTCAAAAGTATTTCGATCATCGTATTAACTGCGATAGAATCTTAGAAACCAAAGAGCTAAATGAATCTGCCAAGACAACTTTAAGATTTTTGGAAATTCATCCACTTGAATGTTTGTGTCTCTTGGAAGAAACGTGACATATTAAAAAAAGACTTAAGAAATGGATCATGAATTGATGGCACGTGAAAATTCTACGTTTGTATCGAAACATAAAGTAAGACGCAAGTACGCGGTATATAAAAAAAAACCTATGGACAGCGTGATTGAAAAACAAAATATTAGCACATTTAACAGGAATGGAACTGAAATATGTTTAAATCACGAAACCTAATCGACTTTACTGATATATGACTCTAATACCCCCTATTATGGACGGTATATATAGATACTATTATTATCTGGAACCAAACATTGGTATTAGACAACTTTCTTTGAAATGGACAACGTTCGATGCTATCAACACACGACAAATGCCATTAAAACGTCGACTATTGATTCCCTGACGAATATTTGCATAAACTACGACAAGTAGTTTGACAAACCATTTCCAACACATGTCAGAACATCCGGCCCAAATTATTAACCAATAATCGATCAATGTTTGATCCTCTTGCAAAATTTACGACCACGAAGGCAGTATAACAAATAACGTGATTTCTTTTATTGTAATTTATAAATTAAAAGAAAGAAAGAAAGAAAGAGACAGAAAAACCTACATCGTTAAAAAAAAAAGGGAAGAACATGTAATAAAGAAAACCGAAAAAAAAGCAGGGCAAAAATTCGCCGTGGCTTAGCAGCGATTTTCTTCTTTCTTTTTTTCCCCATCGCATTCGTTGCATTATCTGTTTCGTAGTGAGGAATGAACCGTAATAGGTAATTAAGAAAAACTAATGGAGGAAGGACACGCAATATGTAAGCGTTGCTGCCAACTATTTGCATCGTGTATTTAAATGCAGGAGGTTTAAACAAAGTTTCAAACGGTAGAAGAACAGAGACGAAATATACAAATAAAGAAAACTCAAACGCGTCGCGATCGATTGACCAGTAGAAAAATGTAATCGCATGTCCTGATATTATTGCACTCTGAACGTCACAAGATTACACCGCACTTCAACACTAAAAAGTTTCCAGCGACTCGATCTGCTATAACGTATAATTTACCCTAATATTTATTTATAACTTTTCATTAAACAATTCCCTTCTCTCGATAATATCGAATAATCGCGAAATAACAAAAAGCTGATTCGAAAGTCGATAGAAACTTCGTGTTTCGTTGCGTGTAGCCGACAAAGAAAAGACTCCATTAATTTGTTATAAACGGTTTTTCCTCCTTTAGAAATGAGTTTTATGTGTGAGTAGTAGCTCCTATACGATATTACGATTCCTCGCTTCGAAAAAAGCGATATTATGCGCAAGATCTGTGCACAGATCTCGTAACAATAATAACTATTTAGATAATAAAGATCCCTGAATACATACAATATAATATAATATAATAATATAATATATATTCTCCTACGCTCTCTGTGTGGCACGCGCGAATAACATTTCGCAATCATTTCAACAATCGGTTAAATTTTTTCTGCTTTCCTTAGAACCTGGCAACCTGGCCAAAGGTTCGTTCTCGAAACATCTTTTTCACAGTACCTCGTAAAAAACAGCGTGACGCTAATTAGAGAACGATCCAGCCATTCTTTCGCTTTCCTTGTTCACTGTTCACAGCTCTGTTCACGTAATTGGTTCAATTTGTACAACAGCGCATACTAAATTCATTCGCTGAACTATAACTATGGATGTTCAATGCAGTACACACATCGATTTACATTTATCGATCTTTACACTTAATGGTATTAAAATGTGCAATTATTCTATATAAAATGGCATATATCATTTTATTTCAACGCTCTTAAACATACACGCTTCGCGTTCCTCTAATTTCAAATTGACTGGATTTTTTCAGAGAAAAGACATAACTAAAATAAGATTCGAATCGGAGCTACATGTAATTTTGATTGAGTTGGTAGTATTTGGTAACACGATGCTAACTCTATAACGTCAAACACCCACAGTTAGTACATTTGCATTTCATCTCTACGATATCACCGGTTCGGCGATCATGTCACGATCTTACGTAAATGAAAACGTTTTAGTTATTTGGTAGGTTCTTCTGTCTGGCGACAGGTTTTCGTAAACTATCCTAAAATGAGAGCTCCGGAAAAGCATCTCGTATCTTGTACTACGTATGCTATCCTGAAATAACATTGTTTTTTTTTCTTTGTACCTGTAAAAGGGGTACTCGAAAAGGAAAGTTTGGTTATTTCGACGAAACAATGTACCTGACATCTTAATGTGTTTCGCGAATTTTGATGACCGGTGGAATCACTGGCCAAAGCTCTGCGCTCCAATACTTTTCACGTTTGAAAAATAAAGCCTTTTCTTTCTTACGAGTCTTTCTCTTACAGAAAACAAATAAAACTGCACATCTCCGTTTCTTCTCGTTTTTCACTATCACTCACCATCTTTCGTTTATACTTCTAGGGACGTACCCTACTCACTCATGACGTGTTATAACTATAACGCTGCTACCATCGAATAACAGCGATTCCATGAAGTCCTTGATACAGATATTTTTGAGTTTGAGTTGATATTTCATCGATAATAAGCAGCTTCTAACATTTCTACGAAGAGCTTGTTCATTGGTACTTTTCCCGTTCGATAAACACTAGACCAAAATCTTCTAACAATTCCATCAACCTGCCTGAGACTGGGCAACACTAGGAACATATTTTGAGTGGCACGAAGCGCTTGTCCTGGTCTTACTGTCGCCATACAGTCTGATAGGGAATTCAGGATAGAATCTCGAAAACGATATAGCGCTTGTGGCTCATCTGACCTCGCATCACTGTTTGCTAATATCAATGCTTTCAAGACGTAATATTCTTCTCTCGTTAAACCCAATCTTTGAAGCCTTTCTACGATTTGGATACACTGTTGAAAAACAAATAATATATATATAGACGTATATACATGTAGAAGATAACAAAGTACACGATGAATCGAAATCATCGAAATAATTAAGCGATACTCACGTGCGTGTACAGCTCTGTACAATGGCATTCGCGTGCAAGTCGTTCGTCAAGGGTAAAATCTTGTGCAAACCTTAATCTACCATTATTTGGCATGCTCCTCCATGCGAGACTAAACGTCAATATCTCTGCCCACGTACTTTGCAGAAGTCGCATTTGATCGTTTAGTGCTAAACTACTGAATCCAGGAATCTGCTTTGCCCAACCTTTGAGCAGAGAATTCTCAATTATTGATCATACTAATAGAAAAATTGACATTATATTATTACCAATTATTCCGACCAGTTCCCGATCGTACAAGTCAGATAATTGTCCAAGTACTCTTTGATCTGTGTCAAGAGTATGAGAGATATTGGACACTTGTAGCATGTCAGGTTCGCAAGCAGCCAAAGCTTCTAGCATCTTATTATCTACCAATAAATTAGAAAATTTATCATTTAAACATTCACACATTAAATATTTATGTTTACATGTAAGATGATTTCATATCAGGATGAAAAAAATCTACCAACGAATCAAAGTATCGGACTCGAATAAATAAAGAGAAAGGACCCGATAGCTTACTTATTATTTCGTTAGAAGCTGCTGTTGCTATGTTTGCTAAAAAGAATAAAATCAAAGATTTAATCGTATTTGCGAGATGTGGAGTTGTGCGTGTTCTATATTGATACGATTGCGATCGAAACATGATATTTATATCAGCAAGAATTATGAAAAAATCACCTTCCAACGGAGCTGTCTTCACCGGCGTATAAGGATCGGTGGATCTTCTATATTTTTGTCTCCCTCCTCGGACACGATCCAGTCTCACTCCTTCCTTCAACATGCCTTGTCTAAGACACTTTTGAAACCTACACGCCTGGCACGCTTTTCTCCTGCGCTTGTTTATTTCGCATTCGCCGTTCGCCGGACACGTGTATTCGATATTGCCTGTGAAATTACTCGCTATTTTATTGTAATATACATGGTTCTCATCCAGGTAGCACCAATATCAGTTTTATGAATATATGCGTTTTAGAATAGTAACAGATATGCATACAGGTAATTAAAATACTTCGATGTCTACAGATAGTAGGGAAACAAAAAAAATTGTATCACTGAAACTATAATTATAATCCTCTGTGGTGCTACCTGGAAAATTCTTCAGAAGGAGATATCTGTAATCGTGAAGGAACTCTTCTTACCTTGTATGGTTCTTTTAAAGAAAGCTTTACATGCTTCGCAAGACGCTACCCCATAATGAAATCCACTCGCTACGTCCCCGCACACTAGGCAAAGCCTCCTAGGCATCATGTCTTCTTCTTTAACACCTTCCTAAATAAAACGACATGCTGAGTCTAACTCAGAGATTACAAAAGAGCTTCCAAAGAAAGAAAAAATGCAAGGACTTTTGCTATAGTTAGGTCGGTATAGTGTATGTACCTCTGGTGTTCCTAAAGGCTGCGTGGTTGACGAACAATGGTGCATTTCCGGACTACCAGGACTACCTTCGCCTCCTCCATAATCGGCTGGTACTTCTATTTTGCTACAAATCACCTAAAATATTAAAAAAGTTACTCAACATCGACCATTTTGCAGAACTGCATACCGTCTATCTCAAGTTATTTTACATTTTCGATCAGTCTCACGAATCACAATGTTTTCGACCGTAAAAACTACATGTCCGAAATACCTCTTGATGTTGAAGCGTAGTGGTCGGTGAACAAACTTGATAGTTTTGCGTAGGCGTCGTAGGATTCTCAATTTCTTGTTTAATGTTTGCCATGGTCCTATTATTTCCAATCATATTTTCGGTGCCGCCACCGGGCATCATGCAAACCTAAAGCAATCAACAGAACATTTTACAATTTCGCACGTATCCTCCTCTCCTATTTGTCCCCTATAACACAGACCGATGGGCGTTCGCTTTTAAGCAAACCGTAGCAAATGCCGAAAAGCAGAAGAGACAGCCTGCTCTGCAGTCGGCTGCACTTTTTTTCTGTTGCTATTTTTAAGCGCGACCAACGCCTCAAGCATTTTTAGAATTGACTTCAGAAAATTCGCGATACGTAGCATCGATGTTCTCGGAATATCAACTCCTTTATTTCTTAATGTAATCTTATAAGTACACGGCGAGCTTATACTTTCTGTTTATCTGCATCCTGCATCTTTCGATGATCTGGTAACGGTACGAGAACTAGAAATCGTTGTTCTATCGACGTAATCGGATAATTTATGAAAAAGGGTAAAATGAATCGTATGAATAACTTAATGAGAAGAAAGGTATCCTTAAAGAAACAGTAGGGTAGAACGATAGTGAACAAAGTAACGGTGAAAGGATTGCGTAAGCCTGCTGCTCCTCTTCCGCCCTCCTGCCCTCGGTATCGTATATTAAATGCACGCAGAAAGGGGGTCGAGGGGCAAAGGAAGGAGCGCAGAGTATCTGGTTAGCCTTGAACTTGACTTTTCTGCGAGATGCAGTTACGATCGTTTGCGAGAGCTTGGGACGCACGTCTGGAGATTTATACGCTATCCAGCCACGATCTCTCTCTCTCTCTCTCTCTCTCTCTCTCTCTCTCTCTCTCTCTCTCTCTCTCTCTCTCTCTCTCTCTCTCTCTCTCTCTCTCTCTCTCTCTCTCTCTCTCTCTCTCTCTCTCTCTCTCTCTCTCTCTCTCTCTCTCTCTCTCTCTCTCTCTCTCTCTCTCTCTCTCTCTCTCTCTCTCTCTCTCTCTCTCTCTCTCTCTCTCTCTCTCTCTCTCTCTCTCTCTCTCTCTCTCTCTCTCTCTCTCTCTCTCTCTCTCTCTCTCTCTCTCTCTCTCTCTCTCTCTCTCTCTCTCTCTCTCTCTCTCTCTCTCTCTCTCTCTCTCTCTCTCTCTCTCTCTCTCTCTCTCTCTCTCTCTCTCTCTCTCTCTCTCTCTCTCTCTCTCTCTCTCTCTCTCTCTTTCCCTCTCTTTCGTTCTTTCTTTCTCTCTCTCACAAGATAGACAGATACCTTATCATTGCAACGTGACGATTTTCGATACCGATATCATTCGCTCGATTTTAATTTCGAGTGGGGCTCGCCGTCTAACCTCTCAACAAACGAATAATGGAGAAAGGCACTCGAGTCGAACACGGGATGCAGATTTTATTAGACCACAGCTCGCATTAATGCCGAGTTGGTCAAAAGCTTTTTCCGATTACACTCCATTTTAACCGACAGTTTATTTCAACGACAGAAATCGATAAAGATCAAGAATCGTTAATCGTATGGCGATCGAGGGGCAGACGGGGAAAAAGGAAAAACGGTAGCAAGAGATTAGAAAAGGAAAGAAAAGAACGAGGCATCGAAGTATGTGGTTAACCTCGAACTTGACTAGTCGTGCGAAGTGCTTCACGTGTGCGACGCGACGTGCACATCTCCCACGTTTAGATTAATGAAATAAAAACCGACACGGTGCGCGGAACACTCAACCACGATACATAATGACGACCATGACGAAACGACAGCGATACGACTCCCCTCAAGTTACGAGCGATTCGTCAGAATTGAAAAACACGTTGCAACGAAACAATAGGGGGGGAAAAAAAGAAAAACAGGAGTGATCGAAACGAGAAAAGTTTAAAGAGACAAAGAAGAAAAAAGATTGAGATTGCATAAGCGTCAGCTCGATTCGACTCTATCGAACTACAAAGCCTACGAGTCATCGGTGATTCTCGATTTTCTCACATTCTTCGAATCGCTCCATAATCCGTTCGATTAAACAGTTACCAAAACGCAGACGGAAGGAAAGAACATGGAATGAAAAAAGAAAGAGAGAAACGAACGTATCGCGATATCTGGTTAGCCTTGAACTTGACTTTTCTGTGGGAGAAGCGGCCACGTTCGCGAAGGCCGCAGAACCGCGCCAAGCCAATACACAATTTTAGACGCCGAACTCCGACGGAAACAACCGACTTCGCCGACCTTGAGTCCCTCTGTCTGAGTCTCTCCTCTCTTTCTTCCTCTCTCTGTCTCACACTGTTTCCCTTTCTCTATCCAAGTCACGTTAGCTTCTCGCTCTCTTCCTCGCGACAACACTCCTGCTCTCTTTATCTATCTTGCTCGGTTTCAGCTTCCTCGTATTCGGATACCCTCGTGCACGTCGATCCGCTCGTTCTCTCGTTTCCTTCTGTTTTCGCACAGCTTCTGACAAGTCTGCACGTGGAATTCTAACAATAAATCCGGACTAAATCGAGCTGGGTAAAAATTCACAGGCTTTTAATTCCTTTGCAACCGCGGTGTCTCTAGTGATCATCCTGCTCGATAAAATCAATGATTTTCTCGTTGAATACTTAAAACCCGCATACCCTGAAATTTGCACGAAATCGTTGACTATATTACTTCATTCTGCGTAAGTGATATTCGCATGTGTAACACGTCAGAGGATCAAGGTCGTTAATTATTCCGTTTGACAGAGGTTTTCGTGCCTTTTCGCATATATACATACGCACGCAACTAAGAAAAAAAGAAAAGGCAAGAGAAAAAGAAAACGAAGCCTTTAATCGGGCATCCATTTTTAGAGGAAGCCATGACCTGAATATCGATTGCACCGGCTAGTCGTAATTTTATTTCTATCGCAATAACTCGGCTTAATTACGATCAAACGTGTCTCCGTAACGATCGCCATTCATTGTTTAACCATATTCAAAAACCGATACAAAGCGATGTCCTTTCACACCGTCTCTCTGGTCATTTTTAAGCAAAAAATCAAATATAAAATATAATTCTGACACGGCGGAAGTTTACACATATATAAGTATGGAGTCGTTGCTACCGATTTGAAGTCGAAGCCACTATATGAGCATCAAAATTCTCCAAGTACGCACAAGACCAGTCCAACTTCTTTTTAAACGAGCCGATTATGTAAGCGAGAAAAAGTCTAGGTGGCAGAAGCGAGACAAATAAAAAGAAGTCGTTGGTTGCAGTTGCGATCGCTTTATTTTAAGTCGTGCTCCTCGATCACGAGTCCTTGTTGCAAATTAGATCGTCTCATTTGTGCCAACATTGAAAAAATGACATCGATCATCGCGTTTTATACAAATTGTCACATGTTCGTCGTTCATTCCGCTTCTACAGAAACGTACTTATATACGTATATATGGAAGTAGGTACGTACGTACGGAAGACACGTACGAACTAATTGGAATTTCGTAGAATCACGTTACCGCTATCGAGTACCGCTAAACTCGAATGAAATCCCATTCGGTTTGATTTAGGTTCCGATTCATACGTATTTAACATTTGTGTTACATTATTTGCTCTCGATATTCTGCACCTATTGCAAATATTACATACTACCTTTACGTGTGGTACTTAATGGTACTTTGAATCGAGCGATAAGAGACACATCAGCTCGTGCGAATCGTTGATAAACGACTCAACGACAAACATTTTGGCCGATTGGCCGAAGGCTAGATCACGCCTAATTTTTTGCGAAACGATACTCTGTCGTTGAATGGAAATGTTCCCAGATTACGCAATCTTCTCCCGATAACTCGAGACTCCGGCACGAGATCGAAGACGATTGAAAGGAACCGGACACCATCTTATTTTCTAGAGTTACGACGAATGTTTATTTCCTGCGGATAAATTTCCGATAAAAGAAAAGCGTCGCGACGTACTTATATATATGGTATGCTCGCGATTTTGCAACAAGTCGATCGCGGTGACCCTGAATTATTACAATACTCACAGAGTAGCGATATCGTGGCTATATACAGGTGGATACAGAATTAGAAGTAGAGAGAACAAATCGATATCTCGAGGATGAAGACCCTGGGTCGCGGTCAAGGCCAAAGCTTCGGTAACAACCATGTTCCGATTTCGCGGCAAGTTTAGCCAATAAAAAATAAGGCAATAACGAGTCGCTATAATAACATCAGGATTATCGCTGAACTAATTTTAGAACCACGCTCTTTCACTTTACGAGTCTCTGCTCTCTACCTTCACCAACGATTCCGAGAATTGCTTCTGCCTGTTTTGCCTGTCACCTTTCAACGTAAACTTCTCCGCGCAACAAAAATTACTAAACATCCTTCTTTCTACATATTTTTACATACGTACGTATTTCGATAAAATTTAGTCTCTGAATTATCCGGTGAAAATTCTAAACGCGTTCGAGATTCGCGAATTACTAGCAAATGTACTTCACGGTCAACTGATTTCAATAAACAAGGAAAGAAAAAAATAACGGAAATCACGTTGCACAAACGTGTGGTTTTCTCGAAGTAGAAATCACACATACGAGAATTTGTTTCACGCATTGTCCAAGGTTATGGCTGACCCAGCTCTGAGATGACGTCACCGACGTGTCTCGTAGCCTGAAAACTCCAACGCTCCCCACTCGAACCGAGTTCCGAAAGCTGATGATTACCAAGCTTGTTTCTTACCAAACCAGACGACGCATCATCGCCACGACCCGCGCGACCAATCACCGATCACGGTAGCCTATCGACAGGCGCCTAACCATACCTGGCATCCATGATTTCGCATAGTCGATCAACCGATCTTCGAACGTTCTTTACGAATAATTACGATCGTACTGCCAGATCTGCCCTATAGGTATTTTACCGGCCCTCTATCGACGCTTGCCTTTCGAGTATTTCATCTCGACGCTATATCAGATCAGTTTGTCGCTGTCATCGATCGATATAACCTTTAACGTTCATCAACGTGAATTCGTTTTAAGAAAATATTTTTTTAGTCGTCAAATGTTGTGACTATATAGATGTGTATTTTACACATTGCGAAACATAAATGTAAAACTTTCCCCTACGAGTATACATAAATTGAATGTCGATGAACGCGCAAGTGCATGCCGCACGTAATTTCGTGGCGTGTACAGTAACCGAGATACGAAGAGAGAGAATTAAGGCGATGCAAGATCTTTGTAGCTGGTGCACATATATCAAGACACTACCTCGACTACGAAAATACATAGTTTCTTGTAAAGTTGTTTGATGGCGGAGCTACTCGAACGTGCCTTTTCTTTTCCTTTAACGCGGTTCGCATGATCCCTAGCCTGCCATACGAAAACATTTATCACCATAAACAAACGGAAACCAATGATCTCGAAGCTACGATTTAATAAAAATAGCTTGAAAGAGACCCGCAAAATAAAAAAATACACCTCTGCCACGTTAGGTATTCATAAAAATTCGAGGATCATACTTTAACGGTCGAGCCATCGACTTAGAACGGTTTGAAAACTTCTCTAACATAAAGTAAGAACCCAGAGAGTCCGAAAATACCTACTGACGCATCCTCGTGACGAATATATATATATATTTTTTTTTTTTTTATTAACTTTCCAGCAGCCTCCCTTCTACCAAACTTCCTACGTTGGAATCCACAATTTTATTTCCGTTGCAGTGTCAGCTTAACTCGATCCATTGATTCGCTGTATGCGTTACGTGCAATCGAACTCGAAATTTCGGGGGAGATTGTCTTTCGCAAACATTGCGAGAGATAAAATCGGCCAATATTTATTCCCCAGAAAGAGAGTGCCTTTTATCAAAATCGGTATCGACTAAGTTTAAGAACGTATCGATACAAATATGTCTCGGTCCGTGCGTTGATCGAAATGCTAAGTATAATAAATTCAAGGGTGAAAGCAGCAATCCGATGTACCTATTAAGCTTCACGCACATGGAATTGCGTAAGACTTAATCGCGTGGGTATAGATGTATATGAGACCGTTTTATAATACGTTTAAATAGTTAAATACGTACGGATCGCGAAATACATATATACCATTATGAAATTATTATGATTTCTACAAAAAGAGAAAAATAATTTCACAAGGATAATTTGCACATAAATTTTGTTGAAAATGATTGAGAAAAATATATATAGTTAGATATATGTATTACGTACGATAAATGTAGGAAATCTTCGTTATCGATAAAGTATAGGAGTCATCTTTGAACGAACACGTCGATATTGAAGTGAATTTTAAATGAAATTAACACAGAAAAATTCGAAAAATTTTTGGATGATTCAGAATGCCTGAACGAGTTGACATAAAGTTATTTTTATTATGCTTGCTATCGTCGAAAATCGTTTGTGCGTATCAAACCGCGTAAAAGCCAATTATCGCGAAACAATTGAAACGATTTTAAATGGGGCACAAGATAATTGTTACGCGTTCTTCTCAATGTTTCAAGGATAACCAAATTATCCATATCTTTTTTCTTTTGAAATTAGCGTCATCGTTAACATCGTTTTTTGAGCTTTATTAATCATTATCTATAACACTCGCTGTCCGAAATTTAAAAAAATTTGCAGATATACAATAAGAATTAAATGAAATTCTAAGAAACGACCAAAAACTACAGTTGTGAAAAAGTATTTGGTAAAAGCTTCTCGACTAAGGTCGTGCGATTTAGGTGTTTCATTGCCATCAAAATAAACAACTTTTTCATGACAACGTTCACACACATATACCTCTTGGGTGGAATCGTGTAAAATATTTCCAGCTACGCTCATACAGTATCTCAAGATTTATTCAAATATTTTACGCATATCACGATAAACTGTTTAATTTAAGGGAATCGTTGTTCCAATTATTAATTAATGGAAAGAGAAGATTACAGCATTGAAGTAATCACGAATCAACGGTAACGTTGGCAAAAACGGCAGGCGTGGAAAAATGATCTGTGAGTTACAGAATAGATTATCTAACAGACACGTCGTAACGTAATAACCGAGTTGTCGCTAAAGCTGACTGACAGTATGCAACGAAGATAATATATATGTAATATATCCTTATTGCATCGGAAAACAAGTGAGTTTGAACATGCCGCGAATGCAATCTACGTGAAAAAATCATTAAATTCATGCACATCAAATTCAAAAGAAAAATGAACATTTTTGAAACAGCAAGAATCATAGAATTTTTACAAACTTTGACTAGAGCAGACGAACTATCGCGATATACAATTTACAATTCTGCGAAATAAATCTGTTAAATGAATTTTAAACATTCTTATCCTGAAACGATCAAAACTTTGTTCCGTATTTGATCGAAGGGATTAACGGAAAGCAATAGAGAACGCGCGCGCAGCAACGTAAACAAAGCCACGAGATCGAACGAGAAGAAGAAAGAGGTTATGTATCGACAACACCTACCACATCATACATCCATGCATCCATGACTGTCGGTTCTATCCAAATGGCGCTAGGATGCTGGGCTTTTATTTTCCTCTTACGCTTTTGTACGAAAAAACGAACGAAAAGCAAAAATGATCACGATGCTTAAGATCCGAACACTCATGAAGAACACGAATAAGCACATGCACGACGTACTTATGTACACAGCATCCCCCTACCACGACGTTGACGGCGCGACGAGCCGTACGCGACTGACGGCAATTCAGACGATCGGTAATACACGGAGCCAGCCGATCCTGATACCGGGCGCTACAAATCCACGAAACATATATTTCTTATTCTAATTACTTTATCGCTTAACAATTTAGCTGAATTTTTGGACAATCTACAAATTATCTTGCCCAATTAATTAATACATGTTCGATCTTATGTTCCAATTTCATATTCAGAATAATGTTTTATGAATGGAAAAACCAAGCATTTCAAACATCTCTCTTACTTATTATTGTCATTGACAGATCGGATAAGCTTCTCCGGGTCATCAAAGCATACTTATATTTGCCAGCTAGATAGACAATCAGATTAGTATAAAAAAAGTTAGACGTAGATTTAAAATTGCCCACTATTCATAATTCAACAAATGTGAGATTTTTCAAGCTGATTCAGTACAAGTTACTGCTTTCAAAGTATCCCATAGCAAATTGTTCGTACTCGGAGACTTCACGGAATTAGATCGGACCATATTTATCGATGATAAAAGCATCGACCACTCCAATCTAAAACATAACTGTTACCATGTTGGACAAATACAAACGAAACATTACCGTGGATATTATCATGGTCATGACAATCGGTCATTAACTCTTGGCCTTAAAGTTACTTTTAAATCACGTCTTTCGACAATTGAATCTTCTCCTTCGATGTTCCAGATACAATGAGGAAAGAGTGAATCGATTTGTAAGGGCAAGATGTTAATCGAACGAACGATTCCATGATTGGGAGAAATTTTTATGATTCATCAAGAGTGTGTATGAAAATGAAGAAACTCTTTGAGAATATATAAACGAAGAAAGAGCGTATGAAGTGACATTGTGTAGACGTAGGAGCCAATTGAATTTTCAGACGACTAGGTAGATCGATCGAGCCCCAAAACACTCCCTTTACCCCCATGGTCGAAACAGTTCCATGCTCGGCCTAAGTTGATACGTTACTGGCGTTATGCGTGCTACGTGTATATCACGATGGAAGGGTGAGA